>NW_024475601.1:0-4901 GCF_017654505.1 Polyodon spathula | reverse complement strand
CACACTATTAAACTAACCAAAACTACAGGATGCAGCAGTGAAGCACAACGATTAACATCTTACTTCAGTATGTTTTTAAAATACAATCATTAGATGTCTATTTAAAGTAACAATACATGTAGATATATATGTATAGGCTATCCACAACTGTTCAGACAATATTTCAAATGTGGGAGGTGCAAAACTGAGTAATTAAAGACTTTGTGTTAAGTGTTGTTAACACAGCACACGCTGCCTTTCTCATAGTAATTGAGCATGGTTTTACAGCATTTACTTTTATTTATTTTTACATTAGAAGCATTCTTAAATGAAGTAATGTTTGTTATTGTTTTATTTTCTGATTTATCGATTAATGCATTGGAATACCTTTGTATTTCCACTACAAATATAAGGCATATTACAGTAAACTGCAGACTGCAATTAAACAACACACAGCAGCAATTCCAACACATGAAAAACACACAACACATTACTAGCAAGTGGAGTTTATAACGTGCCCTGTTGTAGTTTTTGTTTATTGTCAAACAACCACTTTGTTATATATTTCTGCCGTCATACACCATAAAAACACCTTATTTAATTCCGATTAAAAACGTACTCATACATACACTAACTGTATATTTACTTGAATTTAAAAGAGCAATTAAAGACATGTTTATTAATAGCGGTGTTTATGAATCTGAGGGCATCAGCACACTGTAACTGCATACAGTTAAATTATATAAAAACAATTCGTAACAGGACTAACGCTTTTGTGAAAATGAGGTTGGCTCTCAAAAGAGCCTTTGGGTTTCGTTTGTTTTAACTAGTTTACAGATTAAGCGCGTTCTCCTCGGATGCGGCGGGCCAGCTGGATGTCTTTGGGCATGATGGTAACCCTCTTGGCGTGAATGGCACACAGGTTGGTTTAGGGAGCTTCTCCGGCGATTGTCCATTGGGAGCGCAGCACGGAGGACGTCCCGCAGGTATTGACGCCTCGGAACTTTCCGCGTCTAGTATAAAAATTTAGCGACCACGCTAAAGGGCACGTTACCTGCCGACTTTTCCGTCAAATCGCCTAAGTCCGTTGAGTAATCTAAAGAATTATCCGCTCGCGGCCTAGAGGGCGTCTCGGTGTAATGGGGCCCGGACATTCTACTCCAAAGGGAAGTTGTGGCGGTCATCGTCCTGGAAAACACCGCACCGTCGGACACCACGATAACAAAGGAACCGCGGAAAAAGGGTGGTCACCTGAATGCGCGTCAAAGAACCAAGAACGGTAAAAGAAGATGTTGAAACTTTACTTTTTAACATAACGGCTGAGAGTCACCTTAAACTTCCATCGAGACTGGGGCCCCCCCACGGACCGATACATCGCCCCCCCCCACAGCGCACACTAGGCCCCCCACCCTGTATACCCTCGCAAGTAAGAATCCCTACCAACCACGATTAACCTAGTGTAATACCCTTTGGACGTTTTATAACAGGTATTGAATATCAGCGCCCCCCCACCCCCATTGCGAAGCCCCCCCCCAAAATTGCATTTCTGGTGAAACGGCTCTAAGAGAGGAGAGAGAAGAGAGAGAGAGAGAGGAGAGAGAGAGAGGAGAGAGGAGAAGAGAGAGAGAGAGAGAGCGAGCAGAGGACTATGGATGATACCATAACATACAGCTTATTAAGTCAAAACATTTTATCTTTCCATGTGGTAACTAAACTAAAATATAAGGAAATTGATTATCTGATAAATCGTACATGTTACCACCGTATAGGCAGTTAAATGATAACATATCGTGTACATTAAACGGCTTTGAATTTATTTTTAATTGTTTGTGAGATGACTGCTTGCACGGAATAAATAAGTAACCTGATTTTGTGTGTCTTATATAGGGTATTAAACAAAAAGCGTTGCGTTTAACTCTCTTGAATTGATGGGTGGCTCTGAAAAGAGCTTTTGGGTTTAGTTGTTAAAAGGCAAAACGAAGCTTCGTTTACTTTTTGCCTGGCTTCTCGGGCAGCAGCACCCCACCCTGAGCGATGGTGGCGCCTCCATCTTGAGATCTTCGTCGTTGGGGGGGGGGTAAAACCTGTTCGTTTAGGAAAAACGGCCGAAGAGAAGAGTCCCGTCGTCCGGTTGGGCGGGACTCGCTACCACAGCGGAGGTAAACTCTAGTAAGCAGCAACGCCTGTCTCATGTTTGGACCGGGAAACCATTGAGAAATAGACCAAAAACTATTAATTGGGTGGCGGGATGATGGGCGGGCAGGGCGGGTTTTACATTACGCAATCATTCTTCAGTTCCGCTTGTATAATTTTATTTACAATAACAATAGTTTTTTTAAATCCAACTATAGTTTGTCGCATATACATGAAGTTAATTGTCGAAGCAGTTAAATTTGCCGTCTATATGGAATTGACGATGGCATAATGAGCTTTCATTTAACCCGAGAAAAACTTTTCCACCCACCGCGAGAATGTTCTCCGGAAACAACCACATTATGTGACCAGAAACTACGTAATAACGAGAACAGACCAAAGAGGCCAAAAGGAACCACGTAGGCGTGCAGGACCACCAACCCCGTACGTTGCAGGCGGGACCGCTAACACGTGGTAGGGGTAGTAGAACCAATTCGAGGAGCAGCAACCGCCTGTCGCTGACAGTCGCACTGCAGCCCTAATAGACCAAAAGGCACAACAGCAGGCCCGTCGCAAGGGAGGTCGAGATCATAACGTCCGTAGTCATGCGCGCCGTGGCGCCGGTAGATAGACCGGGGCTCCAGCGCCCACACGCTGAGCATAGTTTCCTTTCCGCAAAAGCCTATGAACACGACCGACTGGGAACTGCAAGCCTGCTCTGGATGAACGAGACTTCGCCTTGGCTCTCGCTTTTCCACCGGTCTTTCCTCTACCAGACATTTCTTTTTTTTTTTTTCCCTCTAATTCCTGTTTCTAAAAGTAAACCAAACAATTAAATACAAACGCCCTCTCTGAGCTCTTTTATACTTTCTACAATCCCTCGGATTGGCTAAACATATAGAACTCAAGTAGCCAATCATACAGTCTCACGAACGTGAACAATTGCGATATTCTAAATATGCCTTATTTGCATACAGCACGGGACAGGGGTGGGGCCTGAGAGGGGATTTCTGTTGAGTTTATTTCTCAGCCCGTGCTACCATCTTGTGCGTTCTTTTGCACTCATGGCTATACTGTAGGAAATGGATACATCATTATTCTTGCAATATAGCGAGATGCTTACTTCACATATTAATATTCGGGGAATATTTCACGCTTAAGGATAAATGTTTTCCCAAGACATTAATTCATTATGATAACGTGAGCAGTGGAACGGTATTAAAAAAATCCAAAAAACAGTGTCTTATCGTATTTAAAGTATTAGGTCACGTTTTTGTACTTTTTATGGTAATCAGTTAAGGTTAAATACCATTAGTCAATCGTGTAACCCGCACTGCAAAATAAGCAAAAGCATTTTCTGGCAATGCAGTTTGCATTAGTGTATAGGAATTAATAGAACTAATTGTGTGAGTGTGTTTTTTAAGTGACGTTTCACCCTCAGACGTCACCTGCAACGTGTCTTCTCTTTTCGCAGTCCAAGCGAGTGTTTGCAGTGGTGCTTACTGCCCTATTCCGGTTCGGCGTGGTGGTGCAAGTGTGGGTTTCAACTGATTAAGTGAAAAGGAAGCGGTTGGTGAAAAGCCAAGGAAACGACCCAAATTGTAGAGCAAAAACTGTCTTTTTAGTTTTATATAATGTGTTAAAAAATGGCAAACTTTAATCATAGCTAGCGGTACTATTGACCTGTGGTGTTTATATTGCAATCGCGCATATACACTACGAACCGGATTGCATGCTGGATCTAGTTCGTGTCATTAAAACAAATCGTTTAAATGTGTTTTTAATCGCAATTTTGCTGTAGTTTAGCGGTTAGATGGGTAAAAAATCTCAATTCAGTGTCTTAATAATACTATTTGTATTAATATACCATACATGTTTTCTTTTTTTTTTTAAACTGTATATTTAGCGGTGCGCGTTTTTGTTTTATCCATATTCAAACAGATCGGATCCATTTATTACAAATTATCTTCATTTAATTATTTTTATTGAATAATAAAAAGAACGCATCTGTGGATGACTACAAAGTACATAGAAAGCACAAAACAATTGCAGTAATAGTTCTGGGATAATAATAATAACTAAAGGGAACTAATTGAAACTCAGTAACATTTATAAATTCGATATAAATAATATAATCTCAAAAAGCAGCAAAAAAAAAAAAAAAAAAAAAGATTAATTGAACAAAAAAACTACTGCGCAACTATCCAAGAACAGCCATGCAACAGCGACAACAGAACAAACCATGATTTGTTAAAAAATGAACCACATTGACAAATGAGAAAGTCCCATTTTCAGGATAACATTACCATACATAAATTATCACGTACTTCTGATAGGCTAAAATTATATTGAACTAACCTATCATGAACGTGGGCTTCACTAGCCAAGTTATATTTTACTGGCCAATAGAAACAGTTCTAGAGGCTGTACAACTGATTTGCATACAGTTGCTATAAATACAGAGCAAGCGAGAGGCGTGTTATTCGATATTTTGCTTGACTCTTGTTGAACAAATTTGATCGTAAATATGCCAGAGCCGAAAACAGCTCCAGCGCCTAAGAAGGGATCGAAGAAAGCTGTTGCAAAAACTCAGCCGAAGGGAGGAAAGAAGCGTAGAAAGACCAGGAAGGAGAGCTATGCTATCTACGTGTACAAAGTGCTGAAACAGGTACACCCCGACACCGGCATCTCTTCCAAAGCGATGAGCATCATGAACTCGTTCGTCAACGACATCTTCGAGCGCATCGCCGGCGAGTCGTCCCGCCTGGCTCACTACAACAAGCGCTCCA
>NW_024475600.1:0-9934 GCF_017654505.1 Polyodon spathula | reverse complement strand
AAGAACTGTTAAAAAATGTTTACTCTAAGTCTTGTCTGATTATCAGCAATCACCTCCAGGCCACACAAATTCCTAAAAATTAAGTCAACCAATGCACACACTGTTCTGAGTCTCTGCATGCTATTTCCCCAACTTATACTTCATACAGCAGTCTATCAGGGATCTCCTTATAGAGAAGAGCATGCATCCTTGGAGCTCTGTGTTTGCTTTCTTTCCACAGTCTCTTGCTAGGAATTAGCATGTTTCCAACAAAACCAGATTTGAATTTGAATGAGAAAACAATTACTGTGCCATGTGAGTCTAAAATAAAACATCACTTGAGGAACAATGCAAGTCTTTGTGACTATCATATTTATGTATTTATTTATCTGCTGTAAATGAAGATCCTTATTTATTCAATGTGTAGCCAGTTTGTTTCTTTATAGAGAGACACATTTTTTTTAAATAAGAGGCCACAACTAATAATACTCCTTGGAGTCTGCAGACAGTGGTGTAACTATGCAGCCTGTCTCAAAGCAGCAATCAAACAAGGAAAAAAAAAACCCATTGCACTTAAAGTTTGTATTGCCACAGCTGCCATCTTTGTTAAACCTGGAATGGTACAGTTAACATTTAATATGCATGGAAAATGAAAACCCATATAATGAATTTAACCAAATTAAAGGCATCTATGTGTGATAAATGACTGCTGTTTCATAGCTTCTATTATTGCAGTATTTTTGATTGGTGGTTCCCTCATCCCTCGAATAAAACTGCTTACTTCAGCGCTCCAGTATCTGATGCTCTGCTGATGTGCTGACTTGAATTCTCTCAATCTGACCAACAGTAACAGTCCATTATCGTTCAATAGTGAAGACAGAATAACTAAAACAGAGGTTGGAGAACCATTGGCAAACTCAGACCACATCATGGTCTCATTTGAAGTGTTTTTTAAATCCTCAAAAGTAAAGACTAAAGCTAAGGTTTACAATTTTAGACACGCACCTACTGAGGCCCTGACACCGAGACTTACAGAAGTAGATTGGAGTAAAATAGAGAAAACACCCACAGAAGAAGGATTGTTGTTCTTCAAAAACGTAGTACTAGAGGCGCAAAACAATTTATATCCCTAAAGTAGACAAATCTAATGTAAAATCATAATAATTTTGGAACAAGTCGACTGGAATATTGATCTAATTTCGGAGATTTGAAAAAATCTCGTGTACTCGGACTTATTGGGGCATAATAGGTAATGTGTAATTCAGATCGACGTCGACAAATTCCACAAAATTTAAATGCATCTCTATGACATACCTGTAGAGCCTTAGTGTAAACACGATTGACTTGTCGGGAAAGTAAAGTAACAATGAAACGTCGTGCGCATTATACAAGTATGCTGAATTTACACGTACATCTTTCAGACTATTCTCCTTTATAATTTTGCAATATATATAACCATTTAGCTTAAATAACTACTGAACTGAGTTAGTTACATTTTAATTTCTCTTTCTTGGGATCGGTTTTAGTATTTTACGTTCTAAATTTACATTTTTTCTAAAAATTTTACGTTCCTAGTCAAATGAGGACACTTTTGAACTTGAAGAGTGTAGTCCAACAAGTCACGTCATCAATATATTGATATCTTACTGTCTAGAACCCACAAAGGTAATAAACGTGTGATGACATTATCTACAATTTTTTTTTTTTTTTTTTCTGGTTTAAGTCATTATCTTCCAGCCAGTTACTAAACTTCCCAGATGGAAAATTATGTTATTAAGCATTGAAGTGCCAAAACAATAATTTCTGCTGTGTAGAGGAGCGTTCTGCTTTACATTTACAGTTAGGTTATGGCTTTGAATATAAATTATTAACATGGTAATTGAGTTATTATTAAGGAGACAAGAGATGCAGACAGAATATTTACTGTGAGATACCTGCGCTGGCTTTCAAGTCTCTGTAAGGTGGCACATTAAAAACCGTCAAGATTTTTAGAGCACACATTTTAATGTGTAATAAAGCATGGCAAAAACACAGATGGGTGATTTAACTTGACTGTCAATACAGCGTTATACAATGTGTAACTAATCGCTATAATAAGAACATGTATATAATTTCCATCTATCACACTGTGAAGTCTTCCACAATTGTAAGTCATTGACATTAGAAAAGATTCATCATTTTATATTAGTAATGTGTTGCAGTTCTGTCTCATTAAAATTATATTGGAATCCATTGCCAATCGTTGTTAATAATAATCAGTGGTTATTTAAATGTTTTCTGTTGGATCCAAAATCTAAAGTTTAATCAAGTAAATGTTGGTGCTGTTGCAGAGTCTGCTGACTGGCTTAATGTACTACAGACCCGATGACCCAGTTGAGTATATGGAAAGCTGTCTGAAGAAGGTGAGGGACCTGGGCGGAACAGAGAAGGTGAGATGGGATACATTCGTCGGCCAGGAGAAAAAATCATTAACTCCACTCAATGGAGGACAATCCAGGAGGTCTTTCTTCCGAAATGGTAAGCATAGCACCGTTCCTTGCTAGATTCAGCATCATGGATGTGAGTTGGGATTAAGAGCAGCTCTTTGCCTCACAAACGATCTGAGAGTACCTGAGCTGTGATGTCTCATTGCCGCTGTTGCTTTGGGAAGTAGCACTCGCAGTGTGTCACCAGGGCAAGATGCAAACAAAGAAGGCTACTCATTACCACTGGCATCTGTTCAAGCGATAAGCTGTATTCACTGTTTAATTATGAAGGTTATGAAAATCATACATCTAGTGCATTTGAGTCTAATAGTACAGATTCTGCCAAGTCAACGCCCCGGTTTGAACGACCGGTCTGATTGATTTCCTGCCACGTTACAATCCATATTTTTTATTTTATTTTTTTTAGACACTGCAAGAGCTTGTAACTCAGGCATTTTTTGTGTTGAAGATTTTAATGCTATAGTGCTACTATGGATGTTAATGTATTATTCTGTGTTGTTTTTTCATACTGGACACTGCCATTTCTTGCTTAGTTTATGTAAAGCCCTTTATTTTAGAGGGCCGAAAATGCCACGTGTTTATATGTTTTTAAATGCAGCAACTTTTATTGTAGCGCTTTTCACCTAAATATGTGGTTTTTAATGACATGCTTTTGCACTGCACGCTGTAGCTGTAAAGTTTAATGTTTGTTTTGTGAAAAATATTTGATTTCACCAGTTAGTGATCTTAGATGTTAACTGCACGTCTTGGTTCTTTAGCGTGACTGTGTGCTGTGCTGTACATTTGAATTTTAAGCGGAATATTTCTTTCTGTAAAACAAATCTTGTAAAATGCCAAGAAGGGTCCTTACTTATTGATTTAAACAGTGTTGGTGTTTATATCCGCCACAGATCAATTGAACAGACAAAGCTCGACAGTTGCAGAAACTGGTGATTTATAGACTTGATCTGGTTAATTGTGTACTATAACAAAGCTTACAATCACACTTCACATGTATAAAACAAATTCAGTGGTCTAGATGTTGAGCCTTTTGCATAAATCTAAATTGGTAAATGTCAGTTATATACAGTATCACGATAAACCAGGATCAACTATTTAATGTAAGCACTGGAAAGATATTAAATTCAAGACTGTCCATACGAGCTTTCTAGCTGCCTTAGGTCTGATGGGAAGAGGTATATTTAATCTTTTATAGAGGCAGGCTGGAGACTATGGGACTAGTGCAATATCAGTAATGATTTAGAGTCATGCACCTCACATCTTGCTGAATATGCTGTCATTATTCTAATGCATGGTTTCCTTCTAACATCTCAGTGTTGCCAGATAGCTCTAATTTTCCTTACCGGAGATATGATCGGTTGCCTCCAATCCATCAGTTCTCTATTGAGAGTGACTCGGACCTGTCTGAGACTGCTGAGCTGATTGAGGAATATGAAGTGTTTGACCCAGCAAGACCACGTCCCAAGATAATCCTTGTTATTGGTAAGATGGAGTGGGGGAGGTGAGGGGGTATACTGTTTAAAGGACCATAATTACCTTTTTTTTTAATGAGGCTGGTCAGTTGTTATCATTCCACGATTCCCCAGGCTCACTCCAAAGAGGTAAACCAGTTTCATTTATCTAAAGATGTCTCTAGCAGTTCACTGGGTGTGAACTGTTATACAAACTATAGAAAATTGCTAATGCATTTTCACCAACTTTCTGTAATGTATATAACCCCATGAATCATAGAGAGCAAGGAACTGTACCGGTTTTAAAGGCTGGTTCCACTTCTGTAAATGTCTTTTTTGTCTACTGGGATCAAGACGTAGCATCTCATCTGTAGATGTCTGGTTATTAAATCCTATATAGTATAGGGGTTGTGCTTTTTAAATTCACTCAGATTGTTTGTTGACCTATGTTGGACTTTTGCCTGGGCACATACATTTATACCCTTGCCCTTATTTGATAGAGCACCATGAGGTATTTACTGACTGCAAAGTAGCACGACTGTGGTTGAACTAATCTACTGGGGCCCTATTTGGAAGCAATGGCAAATTCCAATTTTCAGACAGGAATAACACTGTTCAAAACTTTCTCATTCTGAAACATAATTGTTTCGTGCTAATTGTGTATCGTTAAAATTGGTTTTATTCCTCTTTAAAAAACAAACAAACATTGTGATAGCTGTGAATTTGCCCCCATTGGGCAAATGTCAACAACATTCACAACTTGAAATACTTCACAGCAGTGTGGCTTCTAATAGGCAAAGGTGTTTGAAGAGCCCTGTAACAGGTATTGATATAAAGCAGAGACAAATGGATCATAAATACTAAATATTTAATGAAGCCAACATGTAACATTTCACAGACATTTCCACTTTAGTGTCAAAGAACTGAAGGCAAACTATTTAGACCCGGTGACCTTCACATGCACGTTATTGATTCCCCGGCCTTTCTGATTGAGGTCTTACAGTTGACTAGGAAATAACAAGGATCAATGCGTTAACCTTTCTGTTTATAAAAATATGTCCTTTAATCTTTGGGTAACATAGCAACACTCTGTTTTATTAACACAACAGGTGGGCCAGGCAGTGGCAAAGGGACCCAGAGCCTAAAGATTGCAGAGCGCTATGGGTTTGAATATATTTCTGTTGGGGAGCTTCTGAGAAACAAGATGATCCACAATGCCACCAGCAACAGGAAATGGAGCTTAATTGCAAAAATAATTACAAATGGAGAATTGGCACCACAGGTATAGAGCATCATCACTGTAGTGTTTAAAACCCCCCATTAGCAGTAACTTAACACTTACTGTAACAATGTGTGAAAGCCCCAGGCAGTCTTATAAAGTGGGTTGTTAACGACTAGATTCAATTAATCCTTGCAGTAGACTTGATTGGAAAGTAATAATACATAATTCGTGGAAGAAGTTAGGTTTGCATCTCTTGGTTATTTAATGGCCTAATCATTTATGTTCCAGATCTGGTGTCAACCATACATTGTAAGATCAGTCTACAGTGACCATTCAATCCTTGTGTATACAGTGTATGTGTTCTATGTTAAGGGGATAATAACCACAGCTTTATAAAACTCATTTTCAGTTAATAAAACCCAACTTAAGCCTTAAATTCACCTTCAGAGTTGCAGATGCAAACTGTGTGAGGCTTAAATGGGGTCTAATTAAGCGAATCACAGGTAGTAATTATTTATGAAATACATTATTTCTCCTAGGAAACAACTATTACAGAGATAAAACAGAAACTGATGCAGATTCCCGATGTACCCGGGATAATTATTGATGGATTTCCTAGAGATGTTGCCCAAGCACTATCTTTTGAAGACCAGGTAGGCGATTTCTTTTTTTTTCTACAGTTGTGACTTCACTTAATAAATATATGAATCACCACAACAGTAATCAAACAGTGTAATAGGTTGTAATAGGTATATAAAACCCTTAGATTGAAACTTGCATGCCAATTGGCTAATGCAGAGTCACACGGGCCAAAAATAAAACAGACGTTGACCTACTAAAATAGTGACCTCAGGGGAACAATAATGTCTACTGTCTCTCCTTTCAACCCAATTTCAAATCACAAAGTCAAAGGCAGAAATGTCTGTGGGTGTAAAAAAAAACAGCTCATGCTGTGTGCTAAATGACACTCTTTCAAGCTATTGTCACCATGTCACTCAGCCTTCAGATTTCATCAACTGCCATGAGTCTGTACTCACTGAATTATGAGCAACATTTATTTATTGGCCACTAATTTGCAGCAGGAAACACTTGATCAGTGGGCTGTATAAGGCTATGAAGATGTACCCTTCATTCAAGAGGCTTAGTACAGGAGAGAGAGGCTTGCTCGTGTAAAACATGAAGCAAACATTGCAAGATTACAGCAACCAATGTCTTAAATTGTCCTTTTGAGCTGTTTTTTAATATGCTGTTAACTTTAAAAAGTGTTTATTTATTTATTTTTATTTTTTACAGTATTTTGTAAAACAGAACCATACAGAGATACACTAGTAAGTTCTAGTTTTTAAACAGTTCAATAAACTAGTGACCCGTAATCCAGAAAGGTCTGTGTCTTCAGTCTTCTTCTGTGTGCTGCTTGAACCCGTGCTTCCATTTGATTAGAGAGACTTCACAAAATGTAATGTACCTGTTTGATGAAAAAATCTTTGTGCAAAAGAAAAGACACTTGATTCTGCCATGTACAGATACTTTTGCTTTGCAAACTGTACTGTATCAGAACAAAATACATTTAATCTTTGGTTTCTTTTTTTCCATTTTTTTCTCCTGTTTCTGCAAAACTGGATATCTATTAATATTTTTCCTCAAGCCTTTAGCCCATAGATAAATCAGGGGATTCATTTAATTGTTGACAGAAGCTACAGTAAAAAAAAAGTGTTTTGGCTAAGAGCCTGGGTTAGCTATGGCGATAAGGTCAGAAAGAAATGTGAATGATTTTGAAAGGTCTTCACTTAAGGAGATGGACTATGTAGCAACCTTGGCACAGAAGACAGAGATTGGAGTGAGTAAGAGCTTGGCGAATACATACAGTGCAGTATATAAGCTTTGAGAGTAGCTGGGGGTAATGCAACATGAATGGATTCATAGCAGCAGCAGAGTACTCTCAATCCGTGGCCTTGGAACAGCTCTGAGGCTTGTCAAATACCAACAGTGCCCAGTAATTGTTAACACATAGAATTTTGTGGCTGATGCTTTAATTTACTCCACTGGAAATTGAAGTAACCTTTTCAGATCCAGAGCAAGTGAATACATAAGAAGCAGCAATTTGGGCTTTCCCACACATCCCTACCTGAATGGAACACCTTTTTTAGGGTGAGTGGGTAAAGTGCCCATCCCATCCCTGGTCCCTCTGAGTGACTGCCTCCAAACATGTACCAATTGTGATGGTGTTTTCTCGGGATTCACACACCCGTCCAGAAGGAATTAGACTAAACCTCATTTTAAATAGGCTTCCAATCCTTACTTTGGATCCCTACTGCCAACCTTGGCTGGATTTGAACCAATAACAAATAATCAGGGAGATGAATAGCAGGCTTCATATTCCATTGCTCACTGGCATGGCTGGGATCCTTGTCTTAAAGCTATATTAAGCTGCTTTTGAGATTCAGGTGCTGAGAAGCGCCTACTGGAATCCTGCCAGACTGAGGAGACTGTCTTTTTGATTGATGTGGATTAGAGTATGAATAGTTGAGCAGATGAATGAAACTCATTTTGTGTGAAGCGCTGAAGTAATCAATGCAAATAAGTTAACATGCCTAATGGACTTGGATACTTTCAGCTTCAGTTTAGCATAAATTAGGACACTGTTTCCATGACTGAGGTAAAAACCTAGTGCTTTATCCACAGAACATTCAGCTGCACTCTGTCAAAGGCTCCTTTATCTACAAATTATTGTCCCCAAGGATCTTCCTTCTGCTGACTGATCAGACTGTGTTATAAACTGAAAATTCATGACGGTAGTGAGAATAGAAATGGGTTTGTTCAAAAGTATTCTGTTGCAGAATTACATAATCACCAAGAACTCCAACAACCCACAGTACAGAGTTAGAAATTAATATTTAGTTATATAGATTTTTATTTTGAAAAGTATAAATAGAATAATCACAGATTGAAGCTGTCAAAGTAGCCTTCTAGATTGTATCTTGCTGGTTTTATAGCGTGCCCTCTTATTACTGTAACACAACCGTTGGGAGTCACAGTTAACAGGCCGTGCTGCATGTGTTCCACCTTATAATGAGGATCTAAGTGAAATGGAATTATTGGGAAAATGGAATCCGCAGCTATACCACATCAGGATCAGAAGCATTTTAACAAGGGATATTTATATTTTAAAAAATAGATGTGTTTGAACTCATTGTAAAATATATGCTTTATATATATAGACCCCTGACCAATTCTCTCATATTAAACAAATTACAAATGGTACATTGAAATTACATTATGTTCGATATTTTTTTTTATTTTAAAACACTGAAACTCAGAATCAAGTATTGTAAGGTGACATTGGTTTTATGTGGGGAAATATTTTTAAGAAAAATAAAAAATTGAAATATCTTGCTTGCATAAGTATTCAACTCATGTGCTGTGGAAGTGCCCAGTTTGCACCGATGAAAGAAATTGCCCCTAACGAGGACACAATTACCTAACCATTGGCCTCCACCTGTGAACATTAAAGTTGCTGTCACATTTTCTGGATAAAACCCCCACTGTTGAAGGATCATTGGTAATGTTGTGAATCTGAAGGAAAATGAAGACGAGAAAGCATTTTACAGAAGTTGGAGATTAAGTAATACAAATGCGTATATTAGGGTAAGGGTAAAAAGTAATATCCAAGTGTTTTGATATCCCATTGAGCATAGTTGGATAGATAATCAGGATGTGAAAGCTGCATCACACCACCCAGGCACTGCCAAGGAAAGGCCGTCCCTCAAAACTCAGCACTCAGACAAGAAGGAGACTTTGTGAGAGAAGCCACAGAGAGGCCAACAATCACTTTGAAGGAGCTACAGAGTTCAGTGGTTGGGAATGGAGTAATGGTACACCACTCAACCATATCAAGAGCTCTGCACATGAAACTAGCCTGTATAGGAGGGTGGCAAGAAAGAAGCCTTTACCCAAAAAATACCATCGGAAAGCACGTCTAGAGTTTACCAGAAAGCATGAGTGTGAACCAGTTGTGATGTGGGAAAAGGTTTTGTGGTCAGATGAGACCAATATAGAGCTTTTTGGCCAAAACTCAAAGCGTTATGTGTGCAGCAAGCCTAACGCTGCCCATGCCTCAAAACACGCCATCACTATAGCGAAGTATGGTAGTGGCAGCCTCATGCTATGGGGATGCTTCTCATCAGCAGGGACTGGGCATCTTGTTACTGTTGAAGGAAAGAATGGATGGAGCAAAATACAGGAAAATACTGCAAGAGAATCTGCTTAGGAGGCTAAAGCTTAGGAGCTTAGGAGGAAATTCACCTTTTAGCAGGACAATGATCCCAAGCACAAGGCCAAAGCAACATTGGAGTGACTCAAGAACAAAAATGTAAATGTCCTACAGTGGCCCAGTCAAAACCCTGACCTCAATCCCATTGAGAATCTGTGGCACTATTTGAAAATTGCGATCTACAGACGTTGTCCAACCAACCTGAACAACCTTGAGCAAATCTGCCAAGAAGAATTGGCCAAAAATCACTCCGACACTGTGTACAAAAACATACTTACCCCAAAAGACTTAAAGATGTTACTGCAGCAAAATGTGGCTCTACCAAATATTAATGTGTGGAGGGTGAATACTTAGGCAAGCAAGGTATTTCAGTTTTTTATTTTTCTTGAAAATATTTCCCAAAATAAAACCAATTTCACCTTACAATAACTGATTCTGAGTATCAGTGTTTAAAAATAAAATATCAAAAAGAACGAAATTTCAATGTACTATTGTAATTCAATAATATGAGAAAATCAGTCAGGGG
>NW_024475599.1:0-6857 GCF_017654505.1 Polyodon spathula | reverse complement strand
TCTGAATACTTTTGCAATGCACTGTTATATATATCTATATTATTTTTTTTTTTAAATACTTATGCTAGTAAGGTATTTCAGTGTTTTATTTTTCTTGAAAATATTTCCCAACATAAAACCAATTTCACCTTACAATGATTGATTTTGAGTGTGTTTTTTAAAATAAAATATCGAACAGAACTAAATTTCAATGTACCATTTGTAATTCAAGTATATACAGATGAATTGGTCAGGGGTCTGAATACTTTGCAAGGCACTGTATATATATAGAAAACGATTTTTTTTTAAACTACTATTATTAATGTGCATTAAAAAGCCCCAAATCCCTCTGATGTGCGATTTGATTATTGGAATTGTGGTTTGTCTTTAAGATATTTACAGATCCACCTCTTCTCCACAAACACACCCTTCCCCCTCACCCCCAGGCTTAAGAATCAGAGCTCCATCCCTTCTAATTGATTGATATGGTGTTCATATGTCTGCTGTCAGTTTATTATTATTTATTTTTTAGCAGACGCCCTTATCCAGGGTGACTAACAGTTCTTACAAAGTATCACATTACAAAGTATCACATTACAGAATATCACAGTACAAAATATCACATTACATGATGAGAGCAGTTATAAAATACAATAAAGCCAGTAGTAAAATAACAAATTGTAACAGCTGTTAAACTTTTAATATTTGATTATACAAGTGTAAATTCCATTAAAGAGCAGTATAAGGTACGGGTAGCTATACTAATCCTGTCTGCTAAGTTGATATAGCAACATTCTGAATCTTTAATAAACATTTGTATCAAATGATTTGCATTAACTTTGTAGACTTGGGTTCATTTATTTAACCTATGACATTTATAGCTTTGAATGTCACATTCCCTGCCTTGAGTGAGCAACTCCTTGTCTGAAACTGTCTTCAGCTGAAAAGCATATAAATTGGCAAATGAATACTAATAAGAATATGAGTCAGGTGAAGAAAAAAAATGAACACAAATGTAGTGTCCCTCTGGTTAAAATACATTCTTACTACAAATTGTAGTAGCCACATTTCGAGTGTATCAGTGAAGACAACAGCAATGGTTTTATTCTTGTTACAAAAACACACTGATCAAATCCAGGATATACTGTGTATCTCTTATTTAGGCATTTCTATGAAATAGGGAAAGGTGTGAAATAACTATTAATGTGCTGATCTAGTAATATGTACACAAATATTGTAGGTGCTGTTCTGAAGTCAAAATGCCATCTGCTTATTTGTATAAATATGCATCTTTTTAAAAATCATATGCATATATTTTCTGCTATATGAGGTTTGGACAAGAAGGGAACCAGAGTAAAATTAGGAGAGTCCTACATTTAACTAAGTGCATATAACTTGATGCTAGGAATAACCCTGTTACTCCCAAAACATCATATAATCCTTGCAGTGGGCTGACAACAAAGAATTGGAAGCAGTTGTATTAATGAAAAAACAAAACAAAAAACTATATATATATATATAGATATTTATATTAGTATATATATATATATATATATATAAAATACCTAATTCATCGTTTTACCATGATAGCCTTGTTGAATCAAAAACAGTCTTTTCTTAAATATCAAATAGGGTTCATATTAACCAACTCCATGTCTTTTGAAACAAAATGATGTATGATTTGGACAAACAATGAGTAATTCACAGGACGGAGCTATGGCCCCTGATAATGTTTGACAGAGTTAGTAAACATATACACATGGAGAGAGAGGTTCCGCCTCTTCAAGGCCCAACATTTACTTGATCGATAGACAAGATAAACAGGAGGGGGGCCACCGTCTTTGAGGTGACCCGACATATGAGAGGGGCACTGTCTCTGAGGTTACCCGACATACGATGAGGCTCGCGAACCGGAAAGAAAAACATGAACTGGTGTTGTTAACACAAAAGAGGTTCCGGCTCTTCCTGACCCAACATATACAGTAGGGGGGTTCCGTCGCTGAGGAGACCCGACAAACAGGAGGGGGGCCACCGTCTTTGAGGTGACCCGACATACAAAGAGGGGCACAGTCTCTGAGGTTACCCGACATACGAAGAGGCTCGCGAACCGGAAAGAAAACATAAAGTTAGTATTTGTTAAAACATATAGTGTGTGGTGTTCCGCCTCTTCAAAGCCCAACGTAATAGAAGGGGGGGGGGGTCTGTCGCTGAGGAGACCCGACAAACACGAGGGATGCCACCGCTTGGGGACCCTCACATAGAGGCATCAGACATGAAAGAAGAATTCCAAAAGAAACATACATGCAGATGGAAGGGTTTGGCCGGGGGTCCCCTCTGACTCATGGAGAACCCTCCTCTATGAGGTAAATGAAGCGGAGCTTAACAAAGGGTTGGAGAAAGTGGAATCACTAACCCCCCAGAGGAGACCGATGCAAAGGCGGTTGAGATGCTAGAGGAGGAGGAGGAGGGGGAGGAGGAGGAAACGAAAAAACACGAGACAGCTAGGTAGAGGTGACTAATGTTTAAATAAGGTAGATTTACTTGATGACAGGAGATGATAGGTTGTTGGTGCCTAGCTCCGCCCCTTGAACCCCACATATAGGTTAACATTTAAGATTCAGGGTTTGTGAAAAAGTGAACCCCCTGATTTTACCAGCTGAACTAAGGGGATAATTAGAATCAGGTGTTTTAAATAATTAGATAGATCTTCAGGGGTGAGTTTGGGAGGCCCCACTCTATATAAAGATCAGAAACTTTGTGAGTTTGGTCTTCACCATACATGTGTTTGGAAACATGTCATGCCATGATCAAAAGAAATCTCTGAGGACCTCAAAAAAACAGTTATTGATGCTCATCAGTCTAGAAAGGGTTACAAAACCATTTCTAAGGATTTGGGGCTCCACCAATCCACTGTCAGACAGAAATTCTACAAATGGAGAAAGTTCAAGACCACAGTCACGCTACCCAGGAGCAGTCGTCCTACCAAAATCTCTCCAAGAACAAACCGGAAAATCATCAAGGAAGTCACAAAGAACCCCAGAGTAACATCCAAGGATCTGCAGGCCACTCTCGCCTTGGCTAATGTGAGTCTTCATGACTCAACTATCAGAAAAAGACTGAACAAGAATGGTGTTCATGGAAGGATAGCCAGGAGGAAACCACTGCTCTCTAAAAAGAACATTGCTGCCCATCTGAAATTCACCAAAAAGCACTTGGATGATCCTCAAGACTTCTGGAACAATGTTCTCTGGACAGACAAGTTAAAGGTAGAACTTTTTGGCCTCAATGAGAAACCTTATGTTTGGAGAAAACCAAACACTGCATTTGAACAGAAGAACCTCATCCCAACCATCAAGCATGGTGGTGGGAGTGTGATGGTTGGGGCGACGAACGAACGGAGTCCTGGATCTACCAGAACCCTTTGCTGGCCAAAAAAAAGGACCTGGGTGGAAAAAAAAAAAAAAAAAAAAAAAAAAAAAAAAAAAAAAAAAAAAAAAAAAAAAAAATAAAAAATTGACACAACCAAAAAAAAAAAAAAAAAAAAAAAAAAAGAAAAGGAAAAAAAAAAAAAAGAAAAAACATTATTTCTCAAACATCGTTTTAAGGTCTCCAGAATGTCAGACCATCCGTCCGTCAAAAAACCGTAAGTAAACCTCACGTTATTACTATATGAAAAAATAAATAAAAATGCGGTTTCAACTTTGATGTGCTATTTATTTCTGGAATAAACAAAACAACAAACAACTTGAGCTGCCTTTTGGCATCCTTTGTTTTGTAATTAATTCACAAGGGTAAAGTAAGGCCTACACAACGTATTATTTACTCCTGGGATATTTTTCTACTTTAACTTGCTACATATTGTAATTTCTTGCTGTAAAATAAAGGCACACACACATACACCACTTCCCCCTGCCCCTGCTGCTATGTTGTCTCTGCCTGCGTTCTGAGCAAAATAATGGCTTTTATTACTTTTATTTATTTATTGCTTTTTAAACAAATGAATATTCAAACATGAAAATCCTGTGTTTTGCCCAAGCACACACACACACACACACACACACACACATATTATTATATTTATATACTATATATGACGTTATGTCTATAATTTATTGTATTTATTTTTGGTTTTGTTTTTTTACTCAACAATTGTTGTTTACAATCATGTTGCCCATGGTGGTGATGTTTTTGTTAGAAATACATGTCAGTTGATTGTGTAGTTCAGTGGTCGGCAATTAAATTTGATGGTCGGCCAAAATGGCCCTTGGGCAAGCCGTCGGCAGAGGCAGGCCACGCAATCGCCCCCCCCCCCCCCCCCCCCCCCCTCCCCCCCCCCCCCCCCCCCCCCCCCCACCCCCACCCCACCCCCCCCCCCCCCCCCCCCCCCCCACCCCCCCCCCCCCCCCCCCCCCCCCCCCCCCCCCCCCCCCCCCCCCCCCCAAAAAAAAAATATATGTTGAGCACATAACACAAGTTCGCATACCAGCTTGTCAGTAAAAAAAAAAAAAAAGCTGGTCAAGCCGGTTGAAAACAAACCAAAAAGGAAAAAAGAAGTAACTGTGAAAGTTTGTCTTTGTAACCTCCAAATAAATATTAGTAAAATAATATAGCATCTGTGTTGTAGCTATTAAGAGACAAATTAGTTTAGTTTAAAATTCCGATATGCTGTAAGTGAAAAGTAACTCAAAATGACTCCTAACGATGACACACTTTATTGTACAGCTGAAAGACAATTAAAGTGCTCGCTTTGACAACTTCAGCATTACCAGGAACATAATCGTTTTTGTCCGTGATCCGTTTTCAATCAACCCCGATGGTGATTTCTCATTCCATGCAAAGCAAGTGCTTCCAGCAACTGATGAAGCAACAACTATAACTAGTAGTATATTTGCAGGCATAGTTGTTGCTGAAAACTGAATTCATTAACAAAGCAAATCTGGAGTCATTCTGGTCTGCCTATATATGTCCAGACAACTACCGTTGGCTCTGTTTGTGCTCTCCATGTTTGTATCTACTTACACATACAAAGCGGCTTATTCCACAATTAATGTAATATTAAAAACAGATGCACGAAACAGGCTGACCCAAGAATCTTTGGAGGGATGCCCACTTATTGCCGTCACATCTATTACAGCTGATGTTCTAAAGTTGATTGCTAATTTTAATGAAAAAAAAAAAAAAAAGTTTTCCTAATTTTTAATGAAGCTAATGATTTGTAAAAAAAAAAAAAAAAACATCATTTTGAATGATTATATAGCATTATCCTATATTACAATATAGCGTAATGGTATTATCTGAAAAGTTCCCCAAGCCATCCGTGCCACAAATAGCGTGATGATATCCCTTGAGACCTTATAATATAATATTAATTTGATAGCAAATTACAAATGAAGGCAATGGAGCAGAAAACAAAAAGAGCACTAGAACGTCTGATTAGCCTCTTTAATCTGCCAGAGTTTCAAATGTAAAACCCATTAGTAAGGTGCTTTTCTCAACACTTCACTGATATATTTTCTTAGAATGTGATGATTTCGAAAGACCCGGATATGAATTTAGGAGTACATTTCCCAGTATGTCAAGGGAATCGGATTATGTAAACTTTTAATAAATAAAAGAAAGACAATTAATTTCCCTTGTAATAATAGCTACCCTCAATCACTTTTCAAATATATTAATGCCATTTATCTGTTGAAAAAGATGTTCTTTGACTTGAATAAAACATTTTCTTTACTGAATGATTAATGAAATAAAAATGGGCTCCATTTATCAACCGGTGCAATGTGCCAACACCACGACAATGTCTGGTTGCCCTTAGTTTGTACCCCATAATCAGGAATTTTGCCAGGGCACTGTAACCCAGAAGTAATGTATATTGAAATAGGCCAGTCGGGGTGGTGCTTACCAGTACCCTTTGGTAAGGTCGACGGTAGTGAGGAATCAAGCTGTTCTGAATCTATCGATCAGCACGTCTACTCTGGACATGGGGTATGCATCAAACTTCAAGTCACTTTACGTTTGAGTGACCGTTAGTGCTTCCCTGTCCTTCTTACCTTTCAATAAATTGACATGGTAGATTCCTTTATGATTCCTTAATAATTTACGTCATTGATTTGTTCAATAATTTTATAGAACCTTGCCAAGTGGACAGGAGCTTACTCTGACTGTGGGCACAAGTACCAATAAACTATCACCTGGTTGAAAATCCCTCACCCTTGCATTTTTATTATAAACATTTTTTCCTAGGACTCTTGAGCCTGGTATAACAGTAGTAGATCCCAGTTTTTTTCTATCTCTGTCCACTGCTTTACACAACATTGCTTTCAGCGTCTTGTTAATTCTTTCTACCAACTCCTCAGTCTTGGTGTGTGTGGCAGGGCGGAGGCCCTGTGTGAGTAAATAGTATGGGTTTTGTGTTTAAGTTTGTTAGTGATGGGTTCATTCTATTCCTCTCAGAATCCATGTGTGGAATGAAGCCATTCCCTAATAAGCTAATTGGGGAATTGAGAAGGTCCAGTGAAGGCACTGTTCAGACTGCAGAATCCAAAGCATTTATTTTTAACCAAAAGTGGTTATTGAGTATTATTTTTTTCCCCTGTGCCTTTGTTTCTTTCACACTCTAGAACAACAAGGGACACGGCGGATAGCTCAGGAATGAGACTCACAGGACTGTTTTAATACTCTTTCTTTACATTGCTTTTAAAATTTTTACAGGAAAAGTCACAACTGTGGTAGACTGAGGTTCACAAAATGTTGAATTCTGAACAATTTACACTCTTTGTAACGTAACGGAAAATGGCCAGGAAAGCCAGGACCACAGTACTGTGAGTTAAATACGTTGAGTGAGCAAATTTATTAAATAAAACATTTAAAAAAAAAAA
>NW_024475598.1:0-1792 GCF_017654505.1 Polyodon spathula | reverse complement strand
CATCACAAGCAGACTGGAGTACCTCATCTTGGTTAAAGAGCTCAATGCTAACTGCTGAAAGCAGTCATTTAAAAAAGCCTATCAGCATTGAAAACAACAAGTGAGAACAAGGCAGGCTTGTTAGTTCTGTGTTCAAAGCCTTGACCTGGCGGTCAATCTGACAAAACGCCTTCGCAGTGTGTTCATGGACATTAGCCTAGCAGCTGCTAAGCAAACACTGTTTAAGTGTTATTGAAACAGCTAAATAAATACAAACCCTTATTGAAAAAGTGAGCCTCATAGACACACAAGAAGGTGGTGGTGTCAATAGATTAATTTCTGCACACGTATCTTGTGCTAGTTCCATTAAAGCTGAAACAACCTCCACAGTAGATATTGTATTTCTGGCTGCCACTTATTTGCCAAACTCCCATCCTATAGAACGTTGTCCTTTCTGATTGTGTAGAAAAAGTAAGCTGAAAACTATTATGATCTGCACAATGTCACAATAACAGGGAAGGGTGGAGCCACACTGTAAATGCATGGCAGGAGAGTGCCTCCTCGAATTTGTTCCCAGCAGGATATGTGGATCAGTGTGTTGCTGTTAGGCTTGCATAATGAGAAGCCTGCCTATGTGATGTGCAAAGTCTGAAGTCCGAGTAGTGACGGCAGCGTTCGGGCAACGTCCGAAAAAGTGATCGAACTGAGCCGATTTCACTTCAGACATTGCTCCCCCCCAGGCCATGTCATCACTGACCGGATTGAGGTCTCTCTGACTGCAACATTGGAGAAAGGGATCTGTCGTGGTTTGCAAGACAGAGGAAAAACTGCTTAGTAGAATTATTGAATCAGCCACATATTTAAATCACAAATTACACCCTTACAATTGATTTATTGAAACAGCAAACAGTACACTGCTGATCAAATTGGGATGTTGTGCATGCCCAATTATTTTACCACTGATTCTCTTGTCCCATTTAAAATCTCCAATTATTTCCCCCCACACAGCTGCTCAGGAGAACTGAAGGTTCAGTGGGCATCCTCCAATCGCACGCCTTAGTCAGCTTCCTCTTCTACACCCAGGAACCGGACAGCGTATGTCAGCGAGCTATCCCAGTTCCTTCATTGCCACCCAAATTATTTTTCTGAACTGTTCTAAACTCTGACATCACATATTAAACAGTAATTGGTCCCTCGATTCTACATTCACGTTGCTACTTGTTCCTAATAACAATTATTGCCTCGTTTAAGTTTGAAATTAGTCAGACTGAATACACTAAATAACCAGAGAGATCTATATTCATTTCTCCAGCCAGTATTGCATTACATGTCCCTTCATATTAAACAATACCCATGTCTGCATCAGGGTCGGGTCTATTATTGTTTTTCCATTCTGATTCTTTAAAAAAAAATCAATTCCCAATTCCAAATCCTATAATGTTTAGTCTAATTGGGTTGGGACTAGTGATTAACGCACATGTCACAATTCCAAGACTAGGTTTTGATCGAAAAACGAGTGTAACCTTTGCCGAATGGAAGTTAACCTCTAAATTGACAATCAGATTATTCTACCGAATGGTTACAGTGTCGGCGCAGAAGGTAAGCTTCGAAGGAATTGCTTAACATTTAAACAAAATGGTTTGAACTTAACCCTGGGTTAAGGATATACGTCGATGCCCAAACACTGTCACTAAAGAGTTCTTCGTCGATTCCACTGTCATGAGGTGACGCAACGGGGCAAAGCAACACAATTGGCAAGAGAACAGAGCTTGCATGATTCAGTTAGTACTGAGTCTATAAGACACATGACAAA
>NW_024475597.1:0-2578 GCF_017654505.1 Polyodon spathula | reverse complement strand
CTATATCGGACCACCCTGGGGGGGGGTGGTGGTGGCTGTGTGTGTTTTCTTTACATCAGTGCTGGGGATAAACCGCCGTTTCCGCTGTGGATATCCAGCCTGTACATACACAGCCCCCCTCGGAGCAAGACAGAGTCATTAGAAAAGAGAAAACACAACAGCAGAGCCAGCCCCTGAACTGAGCAAGACAGAACTGACGTCAGCTTCAGTCAGATTCTTCAGCCAAGAATCCTTAAAAGGTTGCAGTGATCAAGAGGCAAGAAGCTGACGAAACATTGGATTACAAAAAGGGCTGCCTTTGATCAGCTAATAGGAGCATAACAAAGGCTTTTTAAAAGACATTCCCTTAGCTCTTTTTAAAAGACTTTCTTCTGATTCATTCTTCTGGCCGCGTTTCCAAGACTCCCTTGTTTTGACTCTGGTGAAGTCCGTTTACCTTTCATCATCGCACTGTAGACTCACTTCCTGTGCAGCGGGTATTAAGATCCCACCTGATGCAGACTCACTTCCTGTGCAGCGCCAACATCGCACGTAAATAACCGATTCCATGTCTGCCGTATAGCAAGGCAGAGTGAACACAACGCTCAAGCAAGATTTAAATCAAACGCAATTTATAAGAAAAAAAAAAGATGCAATAAGAACAAAGTATAAAAGCCCGCCTGGCGTCAGAGTTCACGAAATCATTGATCACGAGGTCAAAGTCTGTGACGTCCCAAAGTGGAATGACAGTCCCAGCCCAGCCCTCGTGGTCAGTAATGAAAATCCAGTTCAGCTCAAAGAGAAGGTCGAGGCGTCCAGACGGACAGTCCTAGTTTGAGGGTTAGGGGCTTGACATCTGCTCTTGGTCCTCCACCCTCCTGAAGACAGCCAGAAAGTTCTGACCCCCGTTCCGCTGGACTTTCTTCCCTTCTTCTGTGCATGTGCCCAAGCGATTGATGATGATGTCATCTGCCTGTGGGAGAACGGATCGTTCAATTTAGACACTTGTCCAGAAACGAACGACACTGTAAAGATGCATATATATATATGGATGTTTGGGAATTATCTTATTGTTGCATGTTATTTCATTGCATATGGTCTACTTGGCTCTCTCTTAGTATTACTGCACAGTGACTGAATTAAACTAGCACAGGCAGCTAATGCATCTCACCAGCTCCTCGCACGGCACTCTCTCATACAGAGGGTGCTCAGTGAAATGCTTCACCATCCACTCATGAACCTCCTTCACATCAGTGATGGTGTACACCAAACCCTGGAGGAGAGACAGAGAGAGACTAAACCAGTAAACCAGCCTCCCAGGAACAGGGAAAATGACAGGCAGATGTTAATATTGGAGTACAGAACCACTCAGAATTACTGTGAACGCCATAACATCACACTCCCATTGCATAGCAGTTTGATCCACTCCTGGTTTAGTGAAGTTTAGTAAGACACGCTCGAGGATGTTACCTAGACACTGTGACTAATCAAGCTCGTCACAAAATCTGGAATGGGTGAAACTGCTATGCAGTAAGAGTCTTATTGCCGTCCCTGAAAACAGCAATTAAAATGAGATTTGAAGTTGCTCCTGAAGGAATACCGTGGGCTGTCCTCGTTATGCAGTATCCTGGCACTCGCTGGTATGGTTGTACCGATAACCTTTATTCAGCTTTCAATCAGAGAAGCTCCCCTTTTGTTCTTGCACCGACCCTACCCTGCAGGTTCACCTCGGAAACCAGACAGCCATTAAGTGGGCGAGACGAGAAATCACATTTCCAAAGCTGTTCTTTTTTTCTTTGTTCCCGACGCTGGGATCGGCTGCTTTACTGTGCATTAACAAGGGAAGACTGATGCACGGAGTGTGAGCAGAGAGGGGGAGCAAGGGGGAGCATCACTGACTGGTTCTGATGGGATTATCCAAAGTGCAGAATGACTCACCTGGCTTGACTGATCTTTCATAATTATATGCCTTCTCCTGCCTGGAGGCAGTATCTTATTTTCCCTCCCTTAACAAGAGCATCAGTGTGTGTTACCAAGGTCTCATTTACTCACAGCCTCAAGCTAACTTGGTTTTAACCCTCTTACTGCAACCTTGACCTTTTTCTTTTGTTAGTTTTAAATATTTTTTTTTAAAATTTGTTTTACTAACTATAAATGTACAGCTATGGGTTTTTAAAATATTTTTTTTTTAAATTGGTTTTCCAAAACCGTTTTAAAATGGTACAATCGATGCGAATTAATTTCATACCGCTTTGTAGTTTTCCATACACAAACTGTCATATTGCTATGTGAGCATGTGAGTGTTCTGAATAGGGATGTTTAAATTGGTCGGCCAGGGTCCTGAAAATAATAAATTATTGGTCCCAAAGACGTCACAGCCAGTCTTACAGAGTTAGAACACCACACATATTTTCCATTGATTAATAATGTTTCAAAGTACATTTCTTTGGGTCTCAGGTTCAATGGAATTGAACCCAAACGAACGGAAATCTCTGGGGTCACAAAGGGGTTACAATAACACATAGAGCCTCCAAACAACGACGCCAAGCCGACGGGATTGAACTTGTTTGCTGAAAGCATTAAAGGTTCCCCCGTCAGA
>NW_024475596.1:0-12482 GCF_017654505.1 Polyodon spathula | reverse complement strand
CGGAACGCTGCATTTACAGGCTTGGAGATGTCAAGCTGGCCCCCAGCGCTTGACAGATCGGCAAGGCTCGGTCTGCCGGGGGCCCTGGACAGGTTTAGAAAAACTAGCTGGCTCCCACCGTGCAGGGCAGACTTGAACCCGTTCACCCGTTTCAGCTGAGGGCTTCTCATTTGTAAAGCACGGCGCATCTTCCAGCAGGGTGGTGCAATAAAACACAACCAAGCTTTCCAACGGTCACGAGAGCATATCCCTTTAACACAATAGCGGTGTCACATCAGACAGTACACGAGCGTCACTCGTTTCATCCCAGCGGTACCGATACATTAACCCTCCTCAGCCCAGCCCCTCCTCACTCACCCCGACTCTCAGAGCGTACGCGTACTCCGCTAGCAGAGTGGAGCTGACGATCCTCCACTTGTGTTTGGTTTTCTTGAAGTGCGGGTCCGGAAACAGGAAAAACATCTTGCTCAGCTGTCAGCCAGAGAGAGAGGGAGAGTGACAGTGAGAGAGACATGCGTCAACGCTGGCACC
Source organism: Polyodon spathula (assembly GCF_017654505.1). Lineage (NCBI taxonomy): Eukaryota > Metazoa > Chordata > Actinopteri > Acipenseriformes > Polyodontidae > Polyodon > Polyodon spathula. The sequence continues at coordinate 11,951 of NW_024475596.1, read as the reverse complement.
AGGCTCGAGCGCCTTGGAACAACACGTGCCCCGCTGAGTTTGCAGAACATTTCATTTACAGCCAAGACAGGTGTTCTTAAATCGACACGTATTTCTGTTTTTGCATTCAAAGCTTTGCGAACAGTTTCCTGTGTGCAGCACTGAACCTGAGGTGGGGCTGGTGCCTGTAACAAAGGAAGCAAACGAACGTCTTTATAAAACCTCTTGGTTAAGACCAAAGACCTTGACGAGCAAGCTGCTTCAAATTGCATTTTGTTTCATATCTAGTTATTTTTCAAATGGCTCATATACACTGTATATATATACAGTAGTTTCAAACTTAAACAACAGCATCCGTCTCCCTGGCTATTTCTACCATGCTACCTGAAGAAGGCGGAAGTCGAAACATTGCAGCTAATTATTAAACTTGCGAGTTGTCAGTTGATCAATTACTTTTCTTCTTCATTACACACGTGTGTCTTAACATGCATTTTAGAAAAACAAAAAACAAGGGGCCCCATCTAGTGGATCAGGCATGGTTAAAAGGGCAGCAAAACAACAAAAAAAAACTCAAACTTGGTGGACCAAAACTCCAAGCACGCAGGTCAGGAGCTGGTTGCTGCCTCTACTCTCAACAAAGTCTAAAAAGTACCATGCTGCTTGGCAGGCAAGACAAACCTGAGGGGCAGCTCCTGCAAATGCGGCTGAATGCGCTGAAACACACCTTAAACCTAGGCGGGTAAGACAAGAAAAAAACCACGTATTTGGAGTCATTGGCATAAAGGGAAAATGCAGATTGGTTGGCAAACATTCCTGAAAAGGTATGGATAACAGTAACATATGAAGGAAAAAACAAAAAAAAAAACTTCTTTTACAAGCACAATGGCAGCAATTGAAAGAGGGGGCTAGGGGTTGAAGCGGGGGACCAGGTATTCCCACGTGCAGCCCGCTTTGTAAATTAACAGCCCTCCTGGCCCTCCCCCAGGGCGAGGTGGGCGGGCACAGCTAAAAAAAAAGCAGGGCCTATTGTTTACGAAGGGATGGCGTTTCCAGGCTTGAGGTGGGCCAAAAACCTCAAGTTACCCACGGGCTGCTGTTGGGGAAAAAAAGGGCCTGGGTCTGAGTATCGAAATCGGGGGATGTTTTCCGTTGGGTGGGGCATCTACAAGGAATGTATTTTATTTGCCCCTATGTGAAGGGTGCGGGGAAATATCCCAGGGGCTGGTGGTCCAAGTGGTTTTAAAAGGAAAACAACAAGGGCTCGACGCAAGGAGGTTCCTTTTTCAAACCCCCAGCTCAACCACTGGACCGGATGCGGGTGGGACCCTGAAGCAAAGTCGGCTTGACCGATGAGGACGTAAAACCAAACAAAAGGGTCCTGTTATTGGAAAGAGGGACTCGCGGCAGCGATTGTTGACGGCCTGGTTCAGAGGGTTCCCCCTGGTCGTGGCGTCACCTTTAGGATAAAGCAGATCTAGCTAATGGAATTAAAATAATAATATAAATAATAATTAAATACTAATAATAATAATAATAAATATTAGGGGACTTAGGGATCCGGCAATCACTTACTGGAAAAAAACACCAGGCCAAAAGCAGCTTCTTTTTCTTTTTTCTTATTCACCCTTTAAAAGTGCTTGGCCTGTATAAAAAAACCCCTCCCCTCGATACACATGCGCTTCTTGAAGAAGTGGGAAGGTACTTTCAATTTAAGCGTTGCTACGGGATTTGGGGCAGGGCGATGTTCTTGGTACTGACCGGGTGGGGGCCTCCCGGAAGCGGAGCTGGATGCTGTATGCCACGTAGTCCGGGGGGACACCGTGACTCCGAAAATCTCCCAAACCAGGGCATTCGCGGTCCGTGGAAACACAGCGGGGAGAACAGCTTCAAACTGGCAGAAGGGGAGGGGGGGGGGGAGGAGAAAAACCCACGACGGAGGGAGGCTGGCAACTGAATTCACGGGTAACAAGGGCTTCTCAAAACTCGGTCCTGGGGACCCCCTGGGGCCCCCTTTTGCGGGTGTTTCATTTCAAACCCAGCTCTCAATTACTAAACTGCCCTAATTGAAATGAAAATTGATTTAATTTAGGACCTTTTTTTACTGGCTTTTCAGTTCAACCAGTCTGCAATGTCAATTTACGTATCATGTTTATCTAACTTGGACCCACATGGCAATTGTCAAGGAGCTGAAAAACAAAGATTAGTTCTTTAAACTTAAAGGGGCGTAGGTTTAAAGTAATTGGAGAGGATGGGTAGGATTGAAAAACCCAGCAGGCCACAGGGGTCACCAGGAAACTTCCGACGTTTGCGACGCCCTGGCAAAGGGACCTTTCCAACGAGGGGGATGGGAATAAAAAAAGTCAGTTTGATAGCAGTTGTTTGATCCATTCTGGGTTTCCACTAACCAAGACAACATAAGCTTTTTAACCAATTTACACTAGGCTAATCAAGATTTGCAGTAAAAAAAAACGTGGGAAATGGGTGGAAAACCAAGCTGTGGGACACATGACTGTTAATTTTCCATTCTCCTAGAAGGTAGTCTTGAAAACCAAAAAACACTCTAAGCTAGGAAAAGGTTTAAACTAAAAGTATCTTGCCTGGTTTTAGAGAAAAAAAAGACAGAAGAAAAGGGTTCCGCTGGTACCTAGCATAACCGCCAGTTAAAGCCACAGGCCGATGTCCGGCGGAACTCCACTACAGGGACTACGGCCTTCTTGCTAATCTGGGCAAAGCTCTTTCCTGGTCGTTTCATTGTTAACAGGCTCTCGGGCAACGGTTTAAAAAGGCCAAAAACTGGGTGGTAGGTGGGGGGACCAGGTCCATTTCTATGGGTTTTTACTGGGCTTGAGGGGGGAATGCGACCACACATATTAAAAACAGGGGTCTTACTCGGGCATGGACTCAGTGTCATATTTTATTACAAGTCAATGCATGCCAATAATGTTTTGTTTGTGTAACAATTACCACCCCACTAGGAAAAATCCTGAATGTATTATACTGTACCAGGAGAAAACTGTGACAAATTGCAAAATTACATTATTTTACCAAACTGAAAAGCAAAATTATTCAAAGGAAATCTCCTCATTTCCGCTGATGCAGTTTGCTTTACAAACAAGTACAGTAAAGGGCGTGTTCAACGGTGTTTTTCAGTACCCACGTGAGATAACCGCACTATTGAAAAACCGTGTGGTCTGCCTGGGAATGGAGGTGAGGCCTCTTGGTCTGTAAATCGGTTTCTGGCGGCCGTTGGGGTCGCTGTCAATCTTGGCTCTCTGAAAATCCAAAAAGCTTCGTTGAACAACACGGTTGGCTCTGACCTACAAACAACACGGGGGGGAATATTTATTGACATTAAAAGCGCCGGGTTGGGCAACCACCACGCTGGGTTGTGTGTGGTTGTGTGTCGCTGGGAATATGACGCATGGGGAGTGCCAGATCTGGGGGAGGGGGGCGTGACCGCAGCCGCATCGAACCAAGAGTGGACAGCTCGCAAACTCCAAGCGTTAGAGTTCCCCTGGACTGATCCATTTGGCCTTCGGGATTTTCTGCAAAGGGTCTCAGTATTCTAAAACAGGTGAATGATGGCAAAGCCAAAATATTTTCAGTTAAATAACACGGGTTCCGGCGGCCGTTTCAAAAACTGAAAAAACACACAGGCACGTATTTATAATAATTATTGACCCCACAAGATACAAAAACAAGGCATTAATAAAGGGCTATGCTTGTCAATATTAGGTTTGCTTGATTTTGCTGTCCGCTGGAAAAGGTTCCTTAGATTGGGTAACATACTGATCAAATTAATTATTTAATTTCTAATAAAGGACTCTTCCAAACTGACCTTAAAAAACGCAAAGTTGTGCGCATGAATGGGAAAGCGCCAGAAAATTCCAACTTGAAAGCGGGAACTTTGTTGTGTGTCACTTTGTTCAATAGTTATGCGTTACGTGGAGGCACCAGCCGCAAACTCCACCGCGTCTTACGGTTTTCTATTTTCGTTTACGGGGGAACCAGTGTCAAAGCACAAAACGCGGAGAACAGGTTAGGCGGGGCAGGGACTCGTGGTTGCAAAAAATCTCGATTTGTTTGCTTCGAGGCCCTTTCTCAACGTGGCAAGGTCCATGTTAGAGAAAATCCGCGTAAGTGTAACCCGCGGGCAAAATACGGCTTAGGGCGGAGTTTCTGTCCACTAGTTGCCAGGCGGGACTGGGGCCGCAAAAATCACCTATACGATAAACCTCCACGAGTGTGAATAGGTATTGTCCCTATTGAAAATTTCAAACACCAACCGCTTTTGAATTCCCCGGTCCTTGAAAAATGGGGATTTTAAAGGCTAACAGAAATAAAACACATTACCGTCCTGGCCAGGGGGGGGGGTCTTGTATCAACGCAGGTTACTTCAGGTCGTGGCAAACTGACCTAAACGGCAAGCTTGCCTCTGGTTCTTACCAAAGCATTGTTTAACCTTGATTCGGGCCTGCTGTAATGTGCTACCTTAACCTTTCATTCTTTCACCAATGATTGCATTGCCCAGTGCTTTTCCCCACTTGCTGTATTTCCCTAAACAACACGGGAACCTAATAGGGGCGGAAACATGCTAGGAAAATTTAAAGGGTGATATGGGAATTGGCATTGACTCCACTAGGTCCCAGGATGGTTGCTATCAAGGTCCCGTCATTTTACCCACATCCACACAGCTGATGCAGAGAGGCAGGCCAGGAGGATCGTGAGAAGAGGCATTTGTGTTAGTTTTCCCAAAAACCAGTCAAATCGAAGTGCACAAAAGTCGTGTCTGCTCCTCAAACCAATGCCCGGACTCAAACAAGTTTTCCAGCACTGTGGGTTTGTGCATACCAAAGTAAAAACCATCGGCATCAGGGCCAGAGGTTGCATAAAAACTTTTTTAATGGGGAGGACTTGTTCGCACACCAAGTGAAAATAACAAACCTGTGCCATTCGTTCCAGTCTTCCAGAGTTACAAGGGAGCCAGGGATATACAGGAGAAAAACACGTCCCCCACAACCCAGGGTATACCAGGGAGAAAAACAGGCCCCAACCACCCAGGGGTATACCAGGGAGAACACCGTCCATACCAAGGGTATACCAGGGAGAAAACACGCTCCCCCCCACACCAGGGTACCAGGAGAACAGTCCAATAAACCAGGGTATCCCAGGAGAACACAAGGCACCACACCGGGGATTACCAGGAGAAAACCACACCCCCCACGACAGGGTAACACCAGGAAGAAAACAAGTCCCACAAACCAGGGGTATGAACCAGCGAGAAACAAAAGGGGCCCAAAACCCAGGGTAGGACCCAGTGGGGAAACAAAGGGCCCACACCAGGGGGTATACCAGGGAAGAACACAAGGCCCCACACCAGGGTATTACAGGAGAAAAACCAAGCCCCCCACACCAGGGTTATTTTAACAAGGAGAACACGCCCCAACACCAGTGTATACCGGAGGTGAAACACGCCCCAAACCTTGATTTTACCAGGGAGAACACGGGGCCACAACACCAGGGAGATGCCAAATTTCCATGGGGCAGAAAGGCTAATAAAGTGGGGCAGGCTCTGTGAATGTGAATGTGCAATTGCACAGACAAACACCAACTGGCAATGGGGGTTTATTGCAAAGTTACCACCCTTAAGCTTGACTGGGTCTTGTAGAAAAAGGGTTTGATTTTCTTTTTTTTAATCCATGGCAGGGGAAAAATCACAAAAAAATACAAGACCCGAAAAAACAAGGTGAAAAGCCCTCTGTTGGAAATCTTAAAAACCCATTCTTTACCCAAATCAAACACAACCTTATGTGATTGAAAAAGGTCAATAGGCGTAAAAAAAAGGCTAGTTATTATAGAAATTCCACGATAAAATCAAACTGATGTTAGTAGAATTTACTAATTGTAGCCCAAAAGTCCCCTAAGTCCAAAAGTTCGTTGACATTGGAGGATAAATGCGGTAAAAAAATGGATTTAAATGTTCCTGGGTGGACAAACCAGTAGCAGAAATGAACTTTCCTTCTCTTCAACATTCTTATGGGTTTTGTTTTAAATACACAGTGGGGGGGGGACCCTACCACAGAAAAAAAAACAAACAAACACATGGGCCCAAGTTCATTTCTGTTTGTAATGTCTTGTAGATCTAAACGATCCGCGGAATGTGGTCAATATTAAAACTTGATAAAGGGGGCGGGGCTTACAAATGAAAAACATTATATATTAAAAAAATTTCCCCGATGCATAGGAGAATAAATGGGCCCTTAAACAAATAGGGAAAATCTGGCACAGAGGATTCCTTTAAACATCAGAATGTGACAATTTTTGTGATGTTGTATCAAACTGAAGTCACCCCCCCTGGGGATAAAGGGTTGGTCTTGCAAGGAAAAAAAAAATATCCATAATAATAATAATAATAATAAATCATAAATAATAATAAATAATAATAAATCATTTTCATAACTTAAAAATAGGACAAGGTTTGATTTTTCGTGAAAATAACCCACCCTAGGCTTAGTTACCATTAAAAGGTGACAAACTCCCACAGTCAATAGCTCTTAATCCGTCGTTTCTCATTTTTAAACCCCCCTCAATTTCAGAGTGAACCAAACGCTTGAACCAAAGGCACCACTGGGAAGCATGTACAAACCCAAAAAACGGGGACAGCCAAAAACAAGTGGGCTGGGCAAGGGACTCCCTTTTCTTTCATTTCAGTGGCTTGTGTCGGAAAAAATCCAGTCTAATGTTTTTTTTAAAAAGTAAAAAAAAAACCTTTTTCAGTTTTCATTGGGGGGGGACACCATGGAGGGATATGGATGGTTAAACGGGTTCCACCACAAGCAACTTGGAGTATTGTGTCAAAGTGGGCTGGGGTATCCTTACGGAAGGCTGTTACCTCATAAACACTCGTTTTGGGGATCCACTCCCATTGTTGAATCCCACAAAAGGCAAGGTTGGGTTTTAATGCAGAAAATGAGAGTAAACGCTTGCTTCAAAAAAGATAACGAGGGGAAAAAGAAGATGGGAAGGAAACAGCAACTACCTTGGGACCTAGGGACAAGAAAATGGCTCTGGCATTGGGGGAACCCACAGCAACAGTCCAAAGTACCCCCCATTTTGCTTTTGGGGGGTTTTCTTTTTTGGTTCTTTGGGTTCCGCCAGGAAACATTTTGACACAATGTTAAAACCATTAAGGAGGGCGTAATTCTTAACAACTTTAGGGCATGCCTTCACACCTGTCTCTTAGGGGGAGGGAGGGGAAAAGCAGTCAAGTCTCCCATGGCATCAAGGCCTGCCATGGACGGAGGGGAGGCAAACCCCGTCTATTTAGGGGGGTGAATGGGGGGAGCAGTTAAGTCTCCAGTTGCTTCAAGCCTGCCATGGAACTGAGGGGTTTCTTCCAAGGGGGGACTATCTAAGTTTCTCGGTCTTTAAAAGGTTCTGTACGTGAAACAAAAAAGCTCGACGGGGGGTAGAAAAAAGTTATCTTAATCGGCCCTCTAGTGGGGATTGCTCTGTGTGTTTCTTCTGTGGTAATCCTTAATAAACACCACATTCACTGCTTGGGTCAATTCCTGTACACTAGGACGGAAGGGATTTTGAAGTAGTGTGCAATTGGAAATAATATCATTTTAAACAAGTTTGCTAGGATGGTAGTCAGTTTTTGAAGGTGTTTAAAAATCCACTAGGGAAAATGGGAGGGAAATGGGTCCTATACGCAAACACAGGGAATGTACTTATCACATGGGGACTGAGATAACAAATTACACCATGCAGTTACCCACTGTACCATAGAAAGGCAACAAGAAGACCGTAGAAAAACACTATTTATTCCAATTCAGAAAAGAAAAAAACCGAGCCAGGCCCGGCGGCATAGGGCGACCGGCTGGCCCTTGTTTCCAAAAAGGCACAAAAATCGGGGCTGCGGCGGGGACTAAACGGGGTTCAACGCAAGGGCAATAGATGGATGCGTGTATGAAGGAGCAGGCGGATTTTGATTTGAGGATGGGGGGGATAATCTCCAATGGCTTCATGCAGAGCTCTGCTGTTTATCAATGTGTAAAGATGTAAAATAAAAGCCACTGGTCCTGTAAAAAACTGCTCTTAACATTGTGAGCGGTGTGGAAAGTTATGTTTGCTGTTTCCGGGGTCAAGCAATCGGACTGTTGCTCGGACTCGTTCCATCCTGGGGATACATGTGCTTCTGTTCTTCAGTTCCGCTCAGTGATTTCCCCACGTAATGAAATAAAAGCAGATTAGGCTGGCTGGGGTTTTACCCTCGTTAAGAGGCCGCGGCCCCTTGCCAGGGCCCCAACTGTGGGGGAGGCACTGTTAATGGGGCTTCAGTTAAACCCCTTAACTACTGGGTGTCAGGGTTCTGATTTGGTGGGAAAATGAAAAAATCTGTTGGTTTCGGTTTGGGCCCACCACAAAGCGGCCAAAAGGGAAACATGTTGACCCAGGAGAAGAGGGGACCAAAGAAAAAGCAAACAAAGACTTTAGGCTAGGGATAACCGGGGACTTGATGATACGGAAGGAAAAAGATGGAGAGGCTGGACATCTGTTTAGCCTGGAACAAAGAGATCAGTTGTCATCCCGCCCCACCAAGCAGGGGCAACAGCTTCGGCAGCGCTGGGAAGGGAATGAGCGGATTTGGGTTGTGATATATAAATTACTCCCTTTCAATGGGGAGGGACAACGCTAGGAGCTTATCAGGCCGAAGCGCAAACAGAACCCAGGGGGGCAACCCCGGGCGCTTTAAAACGATCCATTCAGGGGAAAATAACTGAAGCTGCGAAGAACAGCCACAAACTCGGGGCTGTGCTGGAATTACTGGTCACCAACGGCAGCTGGAGGTTACAAGACATGGAATTTTTTTCAATTACCAAAAAATGGAAAACACCACTGTGCAGTTGGGTTGTTTTACACAGCATGCAGTAAACAGGTATGTTACTATAGGCCCACTTAAATGTTGTAAAGTGGCGCTAGAGGAGCACTCACAAATGGATTACTAGATTTTCTACTGGCGGTTGCTTTTATTTATCATAAAAAGTTTGTCCAAGAGGTCATTATTTAAAAAAAACCCAGGACCACTGGGCTTGTTTTCTACACATTAGGGGCCACCCAACAAGCAGAGGTGAAAGGCTTATGAATGGTTCAGTGCTTTTATAAGCTATGGGAATCTGTGAAGTCAATAGTGGCTCAATTACTATGGACACTTTCAAATTCCACAAGAGCGCAATGTATTAACCAGTGTCAATCACAGAGTCCCGCCCCCCCTGTCTCCCACAGGCCAATCAAAAGACTCCATTCACGAGCATTCCGCGAGATTGCGGTTGCCATGACTGTCATTTTGGGATGTTGAAAAAGCAGATTAAACGTCAAATCTGTTTACCTTGACAATGAGGATTGGTTTATGTTCATTCCACACACTACTGTACTGCGGAATGACAGACTGCAGTACCTAACATTACCATAAGGTGGTGACATTGTGCACAGTGAATACATACTTGATCGGCTTGTCCTTTGACACATGGGAGTTGACAGCATTAGACTAACAGGGTTATGCATGGGCTCATCATAAAAATAGAAAACCGCTGAGCATTATTGTAAACATCATTTTAAAAAAGTAAGAACATTTAATTTGAAGCTATTAAGTTTATGGCACAGCCATAGTTATGCTTGGTTATGGCATTGCTATAATTTTGATTCAATCCAAGCCACTATCTGTTAAGGTGTAACAGTTATATAATAAGGGAGCCAATAACTCTTTTGGGAAAACACCAGCAGTATTAACAGAGTTAAAGAGTGGCGGTACTAAGATTCTCCACAGTTTAGATAATTAAAATAGCCCCCCCCCCCAATCTGATAACAGACCTTTCATTCTTTTTTCCTTCATAACAAAGGAAAACAAATTTATTTGACGTCCCAATTTGCATATAGATTCTTTTCACTGTTATTTCCCCTCCCAGCTGCAGTAAAAAGAACAGCACACTCATGCATTAAAGTAACTGTGAAATGTACAGGTTATCTTTATTGCCCAGACAATGTTTCCTTTTGGAATTCAATATTACGAATTTTTTGTTAAAATTTTGTTTTTGGTGCACCTTTTGTTTTATTGTTGCCTTTTTATTTCCAGTCATTTCTGAACTGGTAGTTCAGGTTTTTGGGCGGTAAAAAAAAACACTGTTTACCCTTGGCTTTCCTGCCCCTCCTTTTTGTTTTGTTAGGTTTCTTTTTTTTCTTTTTTCAAAATTTTAAACGGGAAAATACAAGGAACAAGTGGGTTTGGACGAGGGGAGTCGGGAACAAAAACTCAATTAATACTTATATAAGGTCATGGATTCGTTTTTTAAAAAAAAAAAACCAACCCCAACATGGGCAAACCACTGGTTTAAGCTTTGGGGGGGGGGGGGTGGTCAAGGAAAAATGTGGAGGCCTACTGGCAAAAATTTGGAGTCAATGTGAAGGGGGCCTGTTGGTTGTTGTTGTTGTGTTAATCGCTGCTGAAGTTGCAAACTCAGTTTCAGTTTTGTAGATAGGTTAAAAAAATTCTTGTAGCGGCAAAACTCAACAGACAAAAAGTTTAATCCGTCCGTCTGTTTTTTCGATTGGTCTAAGTACTCACACGGCTTACTACCGTAGTTACTCTCAGACACCTCCGTTTGGTTGAGCTTACCGGTGTTTTCCATTCGGGCTCAAGGGCTGAGAAATGTGCAAGGATGGTGTAGCATCCAGAGGGTGGTTGAGTATAGTTCTAACCCATTCTGGGCCCTCTCTGTGCCTTCGTAGCTGGGCCGAGGGAGTGGACAGATTAGGTCTTGAACAAAACCCCTGCCTCCGCCATTGCTGCTAAGAGCCTCCCCAGGTCCTTGCCGGATTTTCTAGTAGTTAAAAGGCAACTTTCCCACTGCTGATTGGACGGGCCATGCCAGCGCTTGGAAGATTCCGGTACCACAGAGGGAGGGGCCTCGTGGGATTGATCAGGCCTGCGGTGATGGGGAAAGCCGGGAGAGGAGAGGAAATGGAAACCTTTCCAAAAAAGGTCTGTCACGCCTTACACGTATGAATTAAAACCTTGGCTAAAGGTCACTTCCCACAAAAAACCCTCAGGGGCATTTTTATTGCTATCAGTCTGTCAGTGGCATGTAAAAGCCAGGCGTCAGTGCTAGGCAAACGGCTGTTACAGGGGTTAACCATAATGTGGGGGATTGCCCAATGGGGTGGCTTGTCTGTCTGTCGAATGTCACTCGGTTGTTTACATATAGTCTGGGGGAAGAATCACCTTAGTTTGTAAATTGTGCATTAATCATTTCAATGAACTTCTCATTCAATAAGCTGCGCGGACTAATCTCACTTTAGCCGTGGGACACTCTGCAGGAATTTCCCCTGAAAGCTAAACCTAATTTTCATCAAGGATATTAAATAGCAAGGGCATAGGGGGTTTATTTTAGAGTGAGGGGCTTTTGATCATAAGGAAATGCTTAATGAGGAAAGGGAAGATGAATTTGAAAGGGGGATACAAAATAAAAATTCTGCTCTTTCAATGCTAAAATTGAAGAGGAGCGGTTGTCCCCCTATATATCCTCCGAAGAAAAACGAAAAAACTGCAGTTTCCTAGGCTCAAAGGAACATTAAAAGGAGGGAAATTAAGATGATCAATCACCCTTTTTTTACAAAAAAGGGACCACAGTAGTTTGATGGGATTAAAAAAAAAACAAGGCCCACTCTCTCCCTCTCCCTCTCTCCCTCTATCTCTCCCTCTCCCTCTCCCTCTATCTCGGACTTTGTCTAGTCATCTCCACGCTCTCTCAAGTCCCTGTGGCCTCTAGGATCCAATTAGATGACAGGACTTCATGGATTAGGCTGTGAAAATGAATGTAGGATGAAGGAGAGTGGACCTTAATTATCAGTGCTGTGAGATGGATGCTTCTGTTTCAACTGCTTATCCTGATCAGAGGCAGTGAGGCAAGCCA
>NW_024475595.1:0-3637 GCF_017654505.1 Polyodon spathula | reverse complement strand
TGGTGATGAAACTCTTACCTTTCCTAAATATCAGCTTCTTGTTGGAAGTCAGTACGCAGACCGTGTGGTTTGGATTCACTTTCTCCTTCTCTGCCTTGTCCTTCATTTCACTGAAGGAAGATTTCTTTGAAATGTCTTTGACTTGATCTTCAGTGACATTGATGCCCAAAAACGTGCTGATCTCCTTGACATGTTTTGGAAGATCCTATGAAAAACATACATTTGACAGTTTAGTTTTACATTGAGGGAATGGCAAAATGTATTGGTGTTAATTGATTGAATTAACCCCAGTGGGATAGCATGGAAAAGAAAAGAATCAGACCATCATGTTCCAGAGAAACTAAATAATGTTTTCTACAAATTTCCCCAACGTGCATCTGCTATGGAATATATAACAGGGATTGTTCCAGTTAACTTCATTCCTCAAAGTGACTTTTTAGTTCTACACTAATGTAAGACAATATCAAATGGATGATGTCCATGCCTGTGCTCCATTTTGAACTCACCTGCTTTAAGGACTCGTAGTACAGAACAAGGACATTTTCATCAGTTTTGCTCTTTTCCCAGCTAAGGACATGGTCAATCCAGGAACCGCATACAACTGCAATACAAATACAGGCAAAGCAAATTATTGTATCAAATTAACACTTTTGCATCATGTATCATGTCTGATATGAAAATTAAAAGGACATGGTGGTAACTCTTTTAACAACATGCAAATTTAATTGATGTTCTTCACATTTTTCCATCTCAATCTAAACATTAGTCATATTTACCTTCTCCTTTCAAGAACATTTCTAAAAAGGTGGACCATTTCTCAATCTTGGGCAGATTGGGGTTCTGCTTGTAATAATGGTACAATGAAACAGCGGTGTCCTTAGGATTTCTGATCACATAAATCATCTGGAAGCAAGAACAAGATAATAATTTTAGTTTGTGTAATTCAGACACCATCTCTTAATAATTTGGTGTTTGCACAGCGTAATGTTGAAAAGTAGTATCCTTTATTACTGCACTGTGCTGTGATACTTTACGATTTCATGGTCGTGTTATTTGATAAAGCAACAAACATAATGGCTGTTTTTTGTTACCTTGCATTTTTTTGTTTTGAACTGCACTGGGATCATCTCATAGTTGAGGTGTGTTGGGATGAGCCTCTTGTTGGGGAGGTTTCTCAGCTCATCGAATTTGGAGAGATCTCCGAACTCCAGAGGTGATGTCAGTGTCACTTTGCTAACCCCATTGTCTTCATTGTGGCTGTGGTACAGATTCTTCATAATCTCTGCAAGCCAGTGCGTGCCTAGGAAGAGTTTCAAAACACACATCAGTCAAGCAGTCTGTGTATACTGATCTACCCATTTCTGATAGATCAACTTTTAATAATTAGTAAAGTTCACGGAAAGATATCAAATAATATTCAGAAATGTGTCTTACCTGATTTTGGATATGAAACTAATAACACGTCGTCTTCTCTGGCTTCAAAGGTGTCCAGGGACTGAAGGAGCTCTTTTGATACTCTTGTAGAAAATGGAATGCCATTGAAGGTGTGAATGAGCTCAGTCTGTTCTGGCATCTTGTGTTGAATGTCTTTAGAGTTTGTCAAATGTCTTCAGAAAGAGCTTGATACTGCGTTATCTGGGTGCATGAGAAACATTTCTCTCTTTATATATCTATCTTTCAGCTGGGAACCGGAAACTATCAGTTATGTAAAGGAATGTTTTAAGAAACATACCAGAAGGAAATGGTGTAATCAAGTCTCTCTCGTAAAGATGATGAGGCATTTAATAGTACCACTAGATGTGAGGTGGATATTCACACAACTTTTTGTTTTAAGGAATGTTTTGTTAATTACTTTTTTTTAAGAACCCATTTTATTTAAATCAGGTTTGTAGTTCATGAAACCTTTTTTCCTCTGTTTCAGAGAGTTTTTTCATTTTTTTTATTTATGTCACAGATTAGCTTGGTGGGTGACATTGTGCCAGGAAGTAGATAGACACAGAATGATGAGTAAAGTTCCGATGCACAGATTTATTAAATAATTATTTTTTGTTATGTTTTAGTTTTTAAAGTTCTACCTCTTTTTCTCTCCCGTTCTCCACTCTGAACACACAACCCTGTATGTGTGAAAACACTGACTCTTTTATGCAGCTCTATCGAGACTTGATTGCTAATCAATCATTCAATTGAATCTCGGCACAGTCTGCACATTAACTACTTTGTGCACTGCCTGTGCAGACCACAACCAAAATCAAGAAAGATAATGCAATACAGGGACTTTTACACTTTGTGCCACTTTCCTCTTTTCTTTAAGTTCACAAATCATTAGTGGGCGTGAGGTACCTCACCACAATTATACAATTACCTTGTACAATGTACAGTTTAAGCTATGATGTTTCAATTTTAGACACTAAAAACAATCCTACCAAAAACAATCACAAAAATGTAATTAAAAAAAGTGCCAGTTTGATTCCCTTCTGTGTTTTATACACACACCTAAAATTATAAATCCATCTTTTCAAATAATATTTTACTTTTCTGAAGTGCAGTGAAATCTCAAATCATTGCTATTATATACTATTACTTTATGGAAATGAATTTTCTAAATTACATTTTGCTTTTTATTCTTGGATAGTTGTGTAGTTCTGGAAATATTCCATTTAATGTTGTTCTCCTCTGCTGTAGTTTTTTTCTTTTTATTTGTTCCATTTCATATATTAATGTCTGTATTGTGATGTGATCTATAGCAAGGGAGCAACCTGATTGGTTAGAAAGATTGGGATGGAGTATAATACAGGCCTATAGGACGAAGAAAGTCTTTGTATGCTAGAAGTGAACAGGCCGAGGCTGAAAGCCAGATGAGGATTGACTCTTCTGAGCTGCATGAGACATTAAACCACGTACCACTTTCCATTTTTCCATGCACACTTGATTTTATTGTAAGGAACTTGTTGAATGATTGATCCTGACTCAGGAGATAAAGCCATTTTTTAACATACTTTTTTCAATCACTTCCAGCACTGCGTGTTAAGGTTGTGTGTAAACTAAGCCACTGAGTTGCGAGGTAGAATGACAACATTCCAAAGTATGCTGACCACAACCAAAATCAAGAAAGATAATGCAATACAGGGACTTTTACACTTTTTGCCACTCTTTTCTTTAACCTCACAAAATCATTAGTGGGTGAGGTACCGTTACAATGACCATACAAGACAAACAAATGATAAAATAAATAAATAAAAACTTCCCTAGTGAAAATCTGTCTTGCATAGAATGGGATTCTCAACAAACATTTATTATATTTATTTTCTTAGCGCGAACACAGTTGAGCTCAAAGCCGAGCTATTCTCTAAGACGGAGTTAGCCACCAGACACAATATCAGGGAAGCATCAGGCCAGCAATTGCTGCTTGGCTTCACAAGCAGGAATGTGAGCTCTTCAAATGCAAAAATGTGTGGAAGATATGCACAGAATTCACATTTCTTATTAAAACCCAAATAAGGGAAAATCCTTGTCAAATCATTGCTCGCTATTGCTTTTCCTAACCCTAAATACATTGGTATGGTAAAACGGCTCTTATTTCTTCCATTGTAACTAATGTGTTGGTCAAGTTTTTCCATGTTTTTTTTTTTTTTTTTCT
>NW_024475594.1:0-13405 GCF_017654505.1 Polyodon spathula | reverse complement strand
CATGTGAAGGTTGCATGTAAACTAAGCCATTGAGTGGCGTAATAGAAACGTAGTGACAAACCTCCATAACAGTCTGACCACAACCAAACCTGGGATTTTTGCACAATTTAAGTTGGGTGTCACTTTCCTCTTTTCTCAGGATTCTCAAAATCTTTTGTAAGCTTAGTTCTGTTACAATTACTGTACAGAAAAACAAATGAAAAAAAAACTTAAACAGCCGCATACATACAATCAAAGTGTTTATAGAAAATATGAACTTGTGGGTTTGGTAATAAAGTGTGATTCAGAATGCAGAATCCAGTTGTCCCTCAATTGAACAGAGCAGAGATTTAGAACAGATTCTAAGTATAAAGACATACAATTTAGAAAGTTTATCTCCAAATGTAATTCTCGGACACACCAATTTGGATAGAAGAAACAAACAAAAAATGTAATGCAAATTTCAAACTGAAGAACGCTTGTGTTGTGTCCTGCCATGTCTCCCATGTTGTGATTCTGAAGTAAACGATGCACACCGGTGTGATTTGGTTAGCTCTGGGCAATCCATGGAAAGTGGGAGGCAGGTTAGAACTCATCATGTTCACTTCTTCAGGGAATTTATATATTGTTAAAGCCTATACAATACCATGCATATAGTTTGTATTGCCTTTTTGTTATTAATTGACCTGATGGATTGAAGATAATACAACAGGTAGAATATGAAACATTGACAAGGGTACTTAGTTTTATTCAACTTGCATTTGTATATAAAAAAATCTATTCTGAAGTTAATGTCCTGGTGGAGTTCCAGCAGATAATGATGTCGTTAACTTTGTGGTTAAAGCAAAGGGCTTCTTGCCAGTAGGTCCCCAGTTCAAATCCCTGCTCAACTGCTGACTCAATGAATGTGACCCTGAGCAAGTCATTAACCTCCTTGTGCTCTGTCCTTTGGATGAGACGTAAAACCGAGGTCCTATTGTAAGTGACTCTGCAGCTGCAGCAGCTGTTGATGCATAGTTCACACCCTAGTCTCTGCAAGTTGCTTTGGATTAAAGCATCTGCTAGATAATTATATTATTTATTATATTATTCTACGTTCAAATAATTAACAAAGAGGATAACTTTTTTCACCATATAATTGACACCCAAATATTTTTGTAATAATTGTTGTTTCTAATTCTAATTCTGGAAGGGAAAGGAACAAATCAGGGAAAAATTGATTTTGCTTCTACCGGTACCTCTATCTTAAAAATATGACAAGACAATAGATGCAATGGAACAAGTTGTGAAATTTCCTTACAAATACAAGACTGAATTAGTGTCACAAAACCATGAGATGTGTCATTACATCCTGTGCATATTAGAGCCATCAGTGTTACACAAGTTAATGTTTACCGTAAGCTGTGGCTTTATTTTATAAAACATATGGTAGGGAATATGTAACACGGTCAATAATGGCCCATCATCCTTCACACATTTATTTTGCGATTGCATGTTTTATTATTATAATTTGACATGTTTATTTGATTAGTGCATATTTTATATTGTATATGGTACTGAAATTAAAGTGAGATTTTGTCATACTGATTTTCCTCTGTGATGTTCCCTCCCCTGCACAGACATTGGTTTATTGGATTTTAAACATGCTGTCCAATCAATACATTTCCATTGATTTGGTATGCATCACGTGTGTGTTTTCCCTGGAGACACTGTTCCCTGTATTTTAGCTCTGTTATCTGAATAAAAAAGAACCTCATCAATTATTATATAATATTTTGCTCTGAGTTTTCAAAATATGCTCTGATATTCAAAATAACCCCTCTGTGTTTTAATATAATATCTTCATTTTTTTATATAGCGCCTTTCATAGTGGACCACCATGACAAAGCTCTTTACAGAGGTAGGCTGTGAACTGTGCATTATATGCAGAGTCACTTACAATAGGACATTGATTTAACATCTCATCCGTAGGGTGAAGCACAAGGAGGTTAAGTGACTTGCTCAGGGTCACACAGTGAGTCAGTCAGGCAAAGATGGGATTTGAACCGGTAACCTTTTGGATACAAGCCCTGGACTTAAGCATGCAAAAATATTTTAACCTAATTTTGCATGCCCCCTGTCTGAGGGGGTGTTACAAATAGTTTACGAATAAAATCAAAAAGCACTCATAAGAAGTTAAATAATTATGGCTGATTCTATAATGTTAGTAAATCCAGCATTACTGATACAAAAATATACTGGAGTGGTTTGTTCTTCAAGGCAAGTATAATGGAAGATAATTGCTGAAGAGGCTCATAAGGTAAAGAAGAGTATACAGCTTTTTAAAAATTGAATCTACGTTTGATTTTAACACTTTTTATAATAATGAACAATTGAAAATTACTTGAAGGGGGAACACAGTTGATCCATAGTTGTATGGCAATAATTGGTTTACGATGTACCAACAAGGATATCAGAGTTTATACAAATAGCAACGCTGCTGGGTCCACTCATCAATAATAACTAGAATTCAGTAATTCTGTTATTTGTAAATCTTTATTGAGTGCAAGAATTTAACATCTATTATACATTAATGCTGTACAGAAAATAACCACTGAAAAGAAAAAAACAATTCCAAACGCATACACAAATAATTAAATAAATAAATAAATATTATTTTTAAAAAAGCATATTTATACATTTAATACAAAAAAATGTTTTCCTTTTGATTCACCAACACAAAGTGAATCAGACTTGTTACCAGCAGAAAGTAACATGACTTACAGATTTTACCCAATAACAAGGGAGTCAGTTTTGACAAGAGATTACATTGGAAAATCCCATTCTGCAGTATTGCAGTTTATTTACATCATTAATAGAATAAGTGTGCAATTGGTCTTTATATTCTAACTCTCATATTCCACACGTCTTGCTAATTCACTGGAGTTGATTTTTTCACTGAACAGCTCATCAAACCTGGCATTCTGCTTGGAAGTGAAATGATTTTTCCAGTCACCAACAGTACCTGAAAGACATAAAGTATTTGAATGTATTATTTGCATAAGTTAATAAATACCCTGTTGTTTTGGGCTTATCAATGCCCTCTTTTAGCATTGCAGTGCTTTAGTTTTAGTTCAGTGGTGATGAAACTCTTACCTTTCCTAAATATCAGCTTCTTGTTGGAAGTCAGTACGCAGACCGTGTGGTTTGGATTCACTTTCTCCTTCTCTGCCTTGTCCTTCATTTCACTGAAGGAAGATTTCTTTGAAATGTCTTTGACTTGATCTTCAGTGACATTGATGCCCAAAAACGTGCTGATCTCCTTGACATGTTTTGGAAGATCCTATGAAAAACATACATTTGACAGTTTAGTTTTACATTGAGGGAATGGCAAAATGTATTGGTGTTAATTGATTGAATTAACCCCAGTGGGATAGCATGGAAAAGAAAAGAATCAGACCATCATGTTCCAAAGAATCTAAATAGTGTTTTCTACAAATTTCCCCAACGTGCATCTGCTATGGGATATATAACAGGGATTGTTCCAGTTAACTTCATTCCTCAAAGTGACTTTTTAGTTCTACACTAATGTAAGACAATATCAAATGGATGATGTCCATGCCTGTGCTCCATTTTGAACTCACCTGCTTTAAGGACTCATAGTACAGAACAAGGACATTTTCATCAGTTTTGCTCTTTTCCCAGCTAAGGACATGGTCAATCCAGGAACCGCACACAACTGCAATACAAATACAGGCAAAGCAAATTATTGTATCAAATTAACACTTTTGCATCATATATCATGTCTGATATGAAAATTAAAAGGACATGGTGGTAACTCTTTTAACAACATGCAGATTTAATTGATGTTCTTCACATTTTTCCATCTCAATCTAAACATTAGTCATATTTACCTTCTCCTTTCAAGAACATTTCTAAAAAGGTGGACCATTTCTCAATCTTGGGCAGATTGGGGTTCTGCTTGTAATAATGGTACAATGAAACAGCGGTGTCCTTAGGATTTCTGATCACATAAATCATCTGGAAGCAAGAACAAGATAATAATTTTAGTTTGTGTAATTCAGACACCATCTCTTAATAATTTGGTGTTTGCACAGCGTAATGTTGAAAAGTAGTATCCTTTATTACTGCACTGTGCTGTGATACTTTACGATTTCATGGTCGTGTTATTTGATAAAGCAACAAACATAATGGCTGTTTTTTGTTACCTTGCATTTTTTTGTTTTGAACTGCACTGGGATCATCTCATAGTTGAGGTGTGTTGGGATGAGCCTCTTGTTGGGGAGGTTTCTCAGCTCATCGAATTTGGAGAGATCTCCGAACTCCAGAGGTGATGTCAGTGTCACTTTGCTAACCCCATTGTCTTCATTGTGGCTGTGGTACAGATTCTTCATAATCTCTGCAAGCCAGTGCGTGCCTAGGAAGAGTTTCAAAACACACATCAGTCAAGCAGTCTGTGTATACTGATCTACCCATTTCTGATAGATCAACTTTTAATAATTAGTAAAGTTCACGGAAAGATATCAAATAATATTCAGAAATGTGTCTTACCTGATTTTGGATATGAAACTAATAACACGTCGTCTTCTCTGGCTTCAAAGGTGTCCAGGGACTGAAGGAGCTCTTTTGATACTCTTGTAGAAAATGGAATGCCATTGAAGGTGTGAATGAGCTCAGTCTGTTCTGGCATCTTGTGTTGAATGTCTTTAGAGTTTGTCAAATGTCTTCAGAAAGAGCTAGATACTGCGTTATCTGGGTGCATGAGAAACATTTCTCTCTTTATATATCTGTCTTTCAGCTGGGAACCGGAAACTATCAGTTATGTAAAGGAATGTTTTAAGAAACATACCAGAAGGAAATGGTGTAATCAAGTCTCTCTCGTAAAGATGATGAGGCATTTAATAGTACCACTAGATGTGAGGTGGATATTCACACAACTTTTTGTTTTAAGGAATGTTTTGTTAATTACTTTTTTTTAAGAACCCATTTTATTTAAATCAGGTTTGTAGTTCATGAAACCTTTTTTCCTCTGTTTCAGAGAGTTTTTTCATTTTTTTTATTTATGTCACAGATTAGCTTGTTGGGTGACATTGTGCCAGGAAGTAGATAGACACAGAATGATGAGTAAAGTGCCGATGCACAGATTTATTAAATAATTATTTTTTGTTATGTTTTAGTTTTTAAAGTTCTACCTCTTTTTCTCTCCCGTTCTCCACTCTGAACACCAACCCTGTATGTGTGAAACACTGACTCTTTTATGCAGCTCTATCGAGACTTGATTGCTAATCAATCATTCAATTGAATCTCGGCACAGTCTGCACATGAACTACTTTGTGCACTCCCTGTGCAGACCACAACCAAATTTTATCTGCACATGAAGTGATTGTGTAATCCCTGTGCTGAAATACATTTAAAGCACCTCTGCTACATCCCCATTTATACCCAGTGCACCAATATATATACACCTACAATAACATAAAACACAAAAACTACGCACAGGCGTGAGGCACCTCACCACAATTTCATACAATTTGCTTGTTTTAATGTACAGTTTAAGCTATGATGTTTCAATTTTAGACACTAAAAACAATCCTACCAAAAACAATCACAAAAATGTAATTAAAAAAAGTGCCAGTTTGATTCCCTTCTGTGTTTTATACACACACCTAAAATTATAAATCCATCTTTTCAAATAATATTTTACTTTTCCGAAGTGCAGTGAAATCTCAAATCATTGCTATTATATACTATTACTTTATGGAAATGAATTTTCTAAATTACATTTTGCTTTTTATTCTTGGATAGTTGTGTAGTTCTGGAAATATTCCATTTAATGTTGTTCTCCTCTGCTGTAGTTTTTTTCTTTTTATTTGTTCCATTTCATATATTAATGTCTGTATTGTGATGTGCTCTATAGCAAGGGAGCAACCTGATTGGTTAGAAAGATTGGGATGGAGTATAATACAGGCCTATAGGACGAAGAAAGTCTTTGTATGCTAGAAGTGAACAGGCCGAGGCTGAAAGCCAGATGAGGATTGACTCTTCTGAGCTGCATGAGACATTAAACCACGTACCACTTTCCATTTTTCCATGCACACTTGATTTTATTGTAAGGAACTTGTTGAATGATTGATCCTGACTCAGGAGATAAAGCCATTTTTTAACATACTTTTTTCAATCACTTCCAGCACTGCGTGTTAAGGTTGTGTGTAAACTAAGCCACTGAGTTGCGAGGTAGAATGACAACATTCTATAGTATGCTGACCACAACCAAAATCAAGAAAGATAATGCAATACAGGGACTTTTACACTTTTTGCCACTCTTTTCTTTAACCTCACAAAATCATTAGTGGGTGAGGTACCGTTACAATGAGAATACAAAACAAACAAATGATAAAATAAATAAATAAAAAGATTTAATAAACTAATCAGGGCTTCTTGCATAGAATTGAATTGTCAACAAACATTTATTATATTTATTTTCTTAGCGCGAACACAGTTGAGCTCAAAGCCGAGCTATTCTCTAAGACGGAGTTAGAACCAGAACACAATATCAGGCAAGTATCAGGCCAGCAATTGCTGCTTGGCTTCACAAGCAGGAATGTGAGCTCTTCAAATGCAAAAATGTGTGGAAGATATGCACAGAATTCACATTTCTTAGTAAAACCTAAATAAGGGGAACTCCTTGTCAAATCATTGCTAGCTATTGCTTTTCCTAACCCTAAATACATTGGTATGGTAAAACGGCTCTTATTTCTTCCATTGTAACTAATGTGCGGGTCAAGTTTTTCCATGTTTTTTTTTTTTTTTTTTTTTTTTTCTCATGTGAAGGTTGCATGTAAACTAAGCCATTGAGTGGCGTAATAGAAACGTAGTGACAAACCTCCATAACAGTCTGACCACAACCAAACCTGGGATTTTTGCACAATTTAAGTTGGGTGTCACTTTCCTCTTTTCTCAGGATTCTCAAAATCTTTTGTAAGCTTAGTTCTGTTACAATTACTGTACAGAAAAAACAAACGAAAAAAAAACTTAAACAGCCGCATACATACAATCAAAGTGTTTATAGAAAATATGAACTTGTGGGTTTGGTAATAAAGTGTGATTCAGAATGCAGAATCCAGTTGTCACTCAATTGAACGGAGCAGAGATTTAGAACAGATTCTAAGTTAAGACATACAATTTAGAAAGTTTATCTCCAAATGTAATTCTCGGACACACCAATTTGGATAGAAGAAACAAACAAAAAATGTAATGCAAATTTCAAACTGAAGAACGCTTGTGTTGTGTCCTGCCATGTCTCCCATGTTGTGATTCTGAAGTAAGCGATGCACACCGGTGTGATTTGGTTAGCTCTGGGCAATACCATGGAAAGTGGGAGGCAGGTTAAATTGGCAGGGATGGGGTTAACTCATCATGTTCACTTCTTCAGGGAATTTTTATATTGTTAAAGCCTATACAATACCATTTTGCATATAGTTTGTATTGCCTTTTTGTTATTAATTGACCTGATGGATTGAAGATAATACAACAGGTAGAATATGAAACATTGACAAGGGTACTTAGTTTTATTCAACTTGCATTTGTATATAAAAAAATCTATTCTGAAGTTAATGTCCTGGTGGAGTTCCAGCAGATAATGATGTCGTTAACTTTGTGGTTAAAGCAAAGGGCTTCTTGCCAGTAGGTCCCCAGTTCAAATCCCTGCTCAACTGCTGACTCAATGAATGTGACCCTTAGCAAGTCATTAACCTCCTTGTGCTCCATCCTTTGGATGAGACGTAAAACCGAGGTCCTATTG
Organism: Polyodon spathula; assembly: GCF_017654505.1. Taxonomy (NCBI): domain Eukaryota; kingdom Metazoa; phylum Chordata; class Actinopteri; order Acipenseriformes; family Polyodontidae; genus Polyodon; species Polyodon spathula. The sequence goes on along the minus strand of NW_024475594.1, from coordinate 5,625 downwards.
CAAGTGACTGTGCAGCAGCAGCAGCTGTTGATGCATAGTTCACACCCTAGTCTCTGCAAGTTGCTTTGGATTAAAGCGTCTGCTAGATAATTATATTATTTATTATATTATTCTACGTTCAAATAATTAACAAAGAGGATAACTTTTTTCACCATATAATTGACACACAAATATTTTTGTAATAATTGTTGTTTCTAATTCTAATTCTGGAAGGGAAAGGAACAAATCAGGGAAAAATTGATTTTGCTTCTACCGGTACCTCTATCTTAAAAATATGACAAGACAATAGATGCAGTGGAACAAGTTGTGAAATTTCTTTACAAATACAAGACTGAATTAGTGTCACAAAACCATGAGATGTGTCATTACATCCTGTGCATATTAGAGCCATCAGTGTTACACAAGTTAATGTTTACCGTAAGCTGTGGCTTTATTTTATAAAACATATGGTAGGGAATATGTAACACGGTCAATAATGGCCCATCAACCTTCACACATTTATTTTGCGATTGCATGTTTTATTATTATAATTTGACATGTTTATTTGATTAGTGCATATTTTATATTGTATATAGTACTGAAATTAAAGTGAGATTTTGTCATACTGATTTTCCTCTGTGATGTTCCCTCCCCTGCACAGACATTGGTTTATTGGATTTTAAACATGCTGTCCAATCAATACATTTCCATTGATTTGGTATGCATCACGTGTGTGTTTTTCCCAGAGACACTGTTCCCTGTATTTTAGCTCTGCTATCTGAATAAAAAAGAACCTCATCAATTATTATATAATATTTTGCTCTGAGTTTTCAAAATATGCTCTGATATTCAAAATAACCCCTCTGTGTTTTAATATAATATCTTCATTTTTTATATAGCGCCTTTCATAGTGGACCACCATCACAAAGCTCTTTACAGAGGTAGGCTGTGAACTGTGCATTATATGCAGAGTCACTTACAATAGGACATTGATTTAACATCTCATCCGCAGGATGGAGCACAAGGAGGTTAAGTGACTTGCTCAGGGTCACACAGTGAGTCAGTCAGTGGCAAAGATGGGATTTGAACCGGTAACCTTTTGGATACAAGCCCTGGACTTAAGCATGCAAAAATATTTTAACCTAATTTTGCATGCCCCCTGTCTGAGGGGGTGTTACAAATAGTTTACAAATCAAACCAAAAAGCACTCATAAGAAGTTAAATAATTATGGCTGATTCTATAATGTTAGTAAATCCAGCATTACTGATACAAAAATATACTGGAGTGGTTTGTTCTTCAAGGCAAGTATAATGGAAGATAATTGCTGAAGAGGCTCATAAGGTAAAGAAGAGTATACAGCTTTTTAAAAATTGAATCTACGTTTGATTTTAACACTTTTTATAATAATGAACAATTGAAAATTACTTGAAGGGGGAACACAGTTGATCCATAGTTGTATGGCAATAATTGGTTTACGATGTACCAACAAGGATATCAGAGTTTATACAAATAGCAACGCTGCTGGGTCCACTCATCAATAATAACTAGAATTCAGTAATTCTGTTATTTGTAAATCTTTATTGAGTGCAAGAATTTAACATCTATTATACATTAATGCTGTACAGAAAATAACCACTGAAAAGAAAAAAAACAATTCCAAACGCATACACAAATAATTAAATAAATAAATAAATATTATTTTTAAAAAAGCATATTTATACATTTAATACAAAAAAATGTTTTCCTTTTGATTCACCAACACAAAGTGAATCAGACTTGTTACCAGCAGAAAGTAACATGACTTACAGATTTTACCCAATAACAAGGGAGTCAGTTTTGACAAGAGATTACATTGGAAAATCCCATTCTGCAGTATTGCAGTTTATTTACATCATTAATAGAATAAGTGTGCAATTGGTCTTTATATTCTAACTCTCATATTCCACACGTCTTGCTAATTCACTGGAGTTGATTTTTTCACTGAACAGCTCATCAAACCTGGCATTCTGCTTGGAAGTGAAATGATTTTTCCAGTCACCAACAGTACCTGAAAGACATAAAGTATTTGAATGTATTATTTGCATAAGTTAATAAATACCCTGTTGTTTTGGGCTTATCAATGCCCTCTTTTAGCATTGCAGTGCTTTAGTTTTAGTTCAGTGGTGATGAAACTCTTACCTTTCCTAAATATCAGCTTCTTGTTGGAAGTCAGTACGCAGACCGTGTGGTTTGGATTCACTTTCTCCTTCTCTGCCTTGTCCTTCATTTCACTGAAGGAAGATTTCTTTGAAATGTCTTTGACTTGATCTTCAGTGACATTGATGCCCAAAAACGTGCTGATCTCCTTGACATGTTTTGGAAGATCCTATGAAAAACATACATTTGACAGTTTAGTTTTACATTGAGGGAATGGCAAAATGTATTGGTGTTAATTGATTGAATTAACCCCAGTGGGATAGCATGGAAAAGAAAAGAATCAGACCATCATGTTCCAAAGAATCTAAATAATGTTTTCTACAAATTTCCCCAACGTGCATCTGCTATGGAATATATAACAGGGATTGTTCCAGTTAACTTCATTCCTCAAAGTGACTTTTTAGTTCTACACTAATGTAAGACAATATCAAATGGATGATGTCCATGCCTGTGCTCCATTTTGAACTCACCTGCTTTAAGGACTCGTAGTACAGAACAAGGACATTTTCATCAGTTTTGCTCTTTTCCCAGCTAAGGACATGGTCAATCCAGGAACCGCACACAACTGCAATACAAATACAGGCAAAGCAAATTATTGTATCAAATTAACACTTTTGCATCATATATCATGTCTGATATGAAAATTAAAAGGACATGGTGGTAACTCTTTTAACAACATGCAGATTTAATTGATGTTCTTCACATTTTTCCATCTCAATCTAAACATTAGTCATATTTACCTTCTCCTTTCAAGAACATTTCTAAAAAGGTGGACCATTTCTCAATCTTGGGCAGATTGGGGTTCTGCTTGTAATAATGGTACAATGAAACAGCGGTGTCCTTAGGATTTCTGATCACATAAATCATCTGGAAGCAAGAACAAGATAATAATTTTAGTTTGTGTAATTCAGACACCATCTCTTAATAATTTGATGTTTGCACAGCGTAATGTTGAAAAGTAGTATCCTTTATTACTGCACTGTGCTGTGATACTTTACGATTTCATGGTCGTGTTATTTGATAAAGCAACAAACATAATGGCTGTTTTTTGTTACCTTGCATTTTTTTGTTTTGAACTGCACTGGGATCATCTCATAGTTGAGGTGTGTTGGGATGAGCCTCTTGTTGGGGAGATTTCTCAGCTCATCGAATTTGGAGAGATCTCCGAACTCCAGAGGTGATGTCAGTGTCACTTTGCTAACCCCATTGTCTTCATTGTGGCTGTGGTACAGATTCTTCATAATCTCTGCAAGCCAGTGCGTGCCTAGGAAGAGTTTCAAAACACACATCAGTCAAGCAGTCTGTGTATACTGATCTACCCATTTCTGATAGATCAACTTTTAATAATTAGTAAAGTTCACGGAAAGATATCAAATAATATTCAGAAATGTGTCTTACCTGATTTTGGATATGAAACTAATAACACGTCGTCTTCTCTGGCTTCAAAGGTGTCCAGGGACTGAAGGAGCTCTTTTGATACTCTTGTAGAAAATGGAATGCCATTGAAGGTGTGAATGAGCTCAGTCTGTTCTGGCATCTTGTGTTGAATGTCTTTAGAGTTTGTCAAATGTCTTCAGAAAGAGCTAGATACTGCGTTATCTGGGTGCATGAGAAACATTTCTCTCGTTATATATCTGTCTTTCAGCTGGGAACCGGAAACTATCAGTTATGTAAAGGAATGTTTTAAGAAACATACCAGAAGGAAATGGTGTAATCAAGTCTCTCTCGTAAAGATGATGAGGCATTTAATAGTACCACTAGATGTGAGGTGGATATTCACACAACTTTTTGTTTTAAGGAATGTTTTGTTAATTACTTTTTTTTAAGAACCCATTTTATTTAAATCAGGTTTGTAGTTCATGAAACCTTTTTTCCTCTGTTTCAGAGAGTTTTTTCATTTTTTTTTTATTTATGTCACAGATTAGCTTGGTGGGTGACATTGTGCCAGGAAGTAGATAGACACAGAATGATGAGTAAAGTGCCGATGCACAGATTTATTAAATAATTATTTTTTGTTATGTTTTAGTTTTTAAAGTTCTACCTCCTTTTCTCTCCCGTTCTCCACTCTGAACACCAACCCTGTATGTGTGAAACACTGACTCTTTTATGCAGCTCTATCGAGACTTGATTGCTAATGAATCATTCAATGAAATCTCGGCACAGTCTGCACATTAACTACTTTGTGCACTGCCTGTGCAGACCACAACCAAAATCAAGAAAGATAATGCAATACAGGGACTTTTACACTTTGTGCCACTTTCCTCTTTTCTTTAAGTTCACAAATCATTAGTGGGCTGAGGTACTGTTAAAATTACCGTACAAGAGAAACAGATTACTAAAAACAAAACAAAAACTTCCCTAGTGACAATACCCCTTGTTGCACAGAACTGAATTCTCAACTAACATTTCTCATATTTATTTTCTTAGGGTGAACACAGTTGAACTCAAAGACAAACTTTACAGTTGTACAGTATTGTCCGGCTAAGAGAACATCCCTTGGGAAGCAAGCAAAGTGTTCTCTTAGCCGAACTGTTCTCTAAGACGGAGTTAGCCACCAGACACAATATGAATCAATCAATAAATAAACATGTATTACGTTAGTTTTACATGTAAAACTAAACTGTCATGACGCACTTGCATCAAAATATGAAATGAACTGAATAAGTAAAAGAAAAGCAATAGGCAAGTGTATGTTAATAAACTACAATAATAAAGTAACACACAAACTAACATTAATAAACTGTCAAACTAAATTGAATACCCAGACACATTGTTAAATAATGCAGCAGCAGCTCTAGATTAATTATGAATACATGTACAGGAGCAATATTCAAGACATGCACATTATTTATTTAACAGAATGGTGAAGCAACTCACCAGAACTGGGAAACACCAAATTGCTCAGCGACTTGTGTCTGATTCAAGTTTTTCTCAAGAGCTCGAACACTTTCCAACACTTTGTAGGAAAAGAAACAGAGGCGCATTTCGCTGTTTGTTTACATACAATTTTATAACAATGAGGTGCACTTGTTAAAAACAGAATAAAAAATGAGACAATGATAGGATGGCAGTTCTGGAAAGATTTAATAAACTAATCAGGGCACCTACTAACATCTGTCTTGTCTGTGGGATTATTAGACAGTGCCTGCATAAAGGTGCAATGCTAGTGCCACAATGGTGTATTGAATTGGAACAAAGATTCAGGCAAGCATCACGCCAGCAATTGCCCCTTGGCTTCACAGAGCAGGAATGTGAGCTCTTCAAATGCAAAAATGTGTGGAAGATATGCACAGAATTCACATTTCTTATTAAAACCCAAATAAGGGAAAATCCTTGTCAAATCATTGCTCGCTATTGCTTTTCCTAATCCTAAATACATTGGTATGGTAAAATGGCTCTTATTTTTACATTGTAACTAATGTTTTGGTCAAGTTTTTCCATGTTTTTTT
>NW_024475593.1:0-4343 GCF_017654505.1 Polyodon spathula | reverse complement strand
ACCCAGCCAGGTTTAACACGTTAATTGATTCCGGTGAGTATAGTATAGTGTTCAGACAGCGCTTTTGCTCGCTTTGATTTTACTGGTGCAGCTCCACGGCGCTTTTGGGTGGAACTGGCTGGATCAGCAGGTTTATAACGCAGCGCCGTACCTGCAGCCTCCTGGAGCGCAGTTGTTTCCTGCGCCGAGAGCGGCATTTCAGGCGAAGCCCCCCCTCGCTCCGAGGAGAGAGCTGACCTGTCGCTGTCGAGTTCGGTCACTCTGGACTGCAGGAAAGACGCCATGGTCGTGACGGTGAACCGGGACTTGTTCGGGATCGGCTACCTGGTGAACAGCGCCGACTTGAGCGTGGGGTCCGCGGGCTGCTCGGCCACTTCCTCCGACAGCGTCGCCAGCACGGTTTTGTTCAGCATCCAGCTCCAGGATTGCGGCAGCTTGTGTGTGTCTGTATAGAGTTGTGTTAAATTTGCAACATAGTTGCACATCGCTGCTTGTATGACTTACTAATAAAATAAACCGCCTATCCTTCCAATAAGAGAACTCTATTTATGCAACCACCTTTATTTTATAACTCCGTGGGAACAGATACAAATAGGATTTCCCCATGCGGTGCATAGGCTGCTGTATAATGAAGCAATTTACAGCGGGGTTGGAACAAAGACCAGAAGTGGAAAGGCTGACTTTGGCCACAGACCACCACTAAAGGTCAGACAGGTACCTCTCCCCAAACCGGATTTGACCCAGAAGGTGATGACCACTAAACGACAAGGTTTGGACATTAAAAACCTTCATCCAGGCCCTGAAGTAGTTTGTTTAACCCTGGAGCGGAAGGGCCCTCCAGGACTCATTGCACACCCCTGGCATGGAGGGTTCCTGCAGCTGTTTGTTGCCAGTGCACAATTCCTCTGCCAGATAACTGGAGTGGTCCTGTAGTAAGGATTTGCTGGTGCGTTCTTTCCTGTAGTAGAGGTTCATGTATCATGTGTTTTAATTGTGGTCTCTGTATAATGTGTCTACTTGCTTCCTGTTCCAGATAACTGGAGTGGTCACAGTGTCTCCAATGTCATCTACCTGGGTGATGTCCTTCACATTGAGGCTTCTGTTGCTGTTGACAACCACGTGCCACTGCGGCTGTATGTCGACAGCTGCATCACGTAGCGGTTGCTGGGACTGTGCCGTTGTTCCCGAAGACCCGGTCTATGCCCGGCAGACCCTGTCGCAACCCACTCTTGCGACCTAATGAATGTGTTGCTGCCGAACCGACGTTGAGGGACGAAATTAACTTTGGGGACAAAACTATCGACACAAACCTCCACATTAGGGAAGGAGAGGAGGACGAAACAGAGAGATCAGGAACAGAGAGGGTCGAGGGGTCGACAGCGAGGGGAGAACCCAGAGAAGCAACCGAGCGAGAGAGGGTGCGGACTACCATTCGTCTCTCCGAGGTCTGGAATGAGGAGCTGTGCGGAGGCGAAGGAGGGCTGGAACCTGCTCTGAACAATCTGCGCTTTGACATTGCTGCTTTCAGGTTCCAGGGGGATTCCGGGAGTTTGGTAAGGCTTAGCTAGACCTGGGTCATTTTTAACATGTCACAGTATACTATGATTAGAGTTTTGCTCTCTGGTGCATTGATATGCTATACGGTTTGACCATATTCCCATTATGACTCTTTACCTCCTCCCTCTTGTTTCGGATCTATGTGACTTGCACATTGAGGGCAGTCAATGCTGACAAACCAGCTGATGCCTCCAACAAGGCCTGCTCCTACCAGAAGCAAACCAACAGGTAAGCTGTGCAAGAGTGATCAGATCCTCTGCTGAAGACTAGCCTTTAAATCCAGACCCTGCCCCCTTATTCCACCATGCTGTTTGTGATGGTCTCTAGGAGACAGGTCTACCTAAGCATGCATCAATTCAGATGAGCACCTGTGGGATGAACTTTGCCATTGCAATCATGCCAGTCTACCTCTGTAGCCCAGTTGCAGCTCTGTTTGCCGGGACCAAACTAACGTTCAGAGAAAAGTGTGACTAACCCCAACACACAACGAAAAATTTTTTTTTTTTTGATAATCTACGATCCAACGGGACAAACGGAACCGGGACAACGAACGGGTACGAGGCCAAGATTAGGACAACTAAAATAGTATGTATGCAAAGTATAGTTCAAACAATAAACTGGAGAACGTCTTTATAAATAGGAGAGGGAAGGAAGGGGGACACACGGGACCAACTTAACATGGTTATTAGGGAACTCACAACCCTGGCAACTACCGAGGACAGGAGACGTTCAGGAACTTAGGGATCGACTTAGGATTCTAGCTGGCTCTCTGTGCCTGCCCATTCATGCTGTGTCTCTTTCTCCAGGTGGGTCTCTGAGGACGGCGCCTCTGCAGTGTGTGGGTGCTATGACGCTGGCTCCTGCTTAGGGCCTGCCTCTTTATGGGAGCACAAGGAGGGAGGAGATGCCAGGGAGTGTAGGAGGGTACGGAGAGGGTCGTAACCGCTTGATTGCCTAAGGAACGGACGGACCTAGAGTGGTATCGCTGACCCCTCCCTGTTCACCGCACTTGTTCTATACGGCGAGAGCGAGTTTACTACTTTCAGGCTCCCTCCACACTGTGGGTGACCGTCTCTATGGCTCGAGTATCCTGCCCCTTTGAGATTGGTTCGACTTCGGTTCGACGTTCGTTTCATAGACGGTAACGTTGATGTCAAGTCAGAATTTTTCTACCTCGGAAACCGAAGCCGTCCCCCCCCAGGGTATACGGATACTTAACTCTTTTTTTTATACCATACCCGGTGTCTGTACCGTCCATTCTCAATCGTCTTACAAAGTTCCCTTGTCACACCACCCACACACACCCAGTTTACCCCCCCAGTTTAAAAGTTCGAACCGTTACCCTCCTCTCCTGACTGCGAAAACGTCGAAAACCGTCATAGTATCCCTCCAGTCGCCAGACTAAACGTCGATTTGGGACCACTCTCAAACCCTCTTTAAATTTATTTCGTTCCTTTTTTTTTTTGGTACTTCCCCTAGCCCATGCGTCCTCTTCGTCGTGGTGAACTACATTCAAGCTTTCCTGGGTCACAGGCCTTCTTATTAGAACGTGAAGAAGGTAGAAGGGCTAGAAGTGCGTAATCGGTTTTTTCGACATTTTCTCTTGAGTATCTTCTTTTACCCGAGTGTAGTCCACGAGGGAAGACACTGGAGGCTCGGTAACGATTTCGTAAAGATTTGGGGCAAAAAAAAAGCTGGTAAAAGCATTCAGATGGGAGCGGAAACGAGGGGAAGGTCTGGTTAATCAACGTAACACCTCTGAGTTAACACCTCGGTTCCTCTCTCCTTCTTCCCAGGCATGTGGCGAACTACGGGATTCCTGCCTGGGATCAACCAGCCTGACTGGGGAGGAAAGTGGCCGCACAAGAGCGCGGCTCCTCTTGATCCAGGTACTGTGTGAACACCCAGCCTGGCAGAGGCCTCTTCATAGGACTGGAACTCTAACCAAGCTGCACAAATACTGTCATTGCAACTACAGTTCAGTCTTAAGCCTTTGCTGCCCAGTGTCCCATATGCTTGACATTGAGAAAATATGTATGGGAACAGACAGGGCAGTAAAGAGTTAAAGATGTTCAAACCAGTGCTTCAAATTCAACTTAATGACTGACCTTTTGCAGTAGCAGTAGGTCAGCTGGTCTGATTTGCAGCTAGACCATTGGTGAGAGTTTAAACCCATGAAGGGGATCAGGTACCAGGAAGCAACAACTTGTTGCATTCTTCCACATTTGCATGAGCCAAACTGGAAACGAGACTGATCAGAAGAAAAGGGGCTCTAGTGACTTTGCTAGTGCTAAAGCATTTCTAACCTTTTTTTGACCATGTGCTCCCTTTCAATGGAGTTGCATTGTGGAGTAGCTCAATCACCAGTGCATTACTTGGTTTCAGCAATGCCAGTAACCTTGCCCTCCTGTCTCCTCCTCTGTGTAGCTGGCCAGGACCCCCGAGTGCATGTAAAGGAGATCACCATTGGCCCCCTGACCATGGTGCATGTGGCCCGAGACCATGCTGTCGTGCTCAGTAAGGAATCCCTGTACCACCCCCTGCAGCTTGTGGAAGTGCAGGGTAAGTGCAGCTCTCAATGCTACTGAGCTGGGCTAGCCTGCTTTAACTTTCTGTTAATCTAAAGGGTATTTCTTTAACAATTCAATCCTACATATTACAAATGAAAGACTTGCTACTGGTACTGTGATGTAGTGTTCCATTATGTGTATATAGTGTTGGACTGTTATCAGTACTGGGGAAACCTATGGGAGCCTTGAATGACTAGGCTACAACCGATTTCCACA
>NW_024475592.1:0-12764 GCF_017654505.1 Polyodon spathula | reverse complement strand
CTGCACCAGTATGTCCTCCAGTCCCATAGGTTTCTGTACTTGTAGATCTAATTTAAGTGATGCTCTCTGCAGAGTTGCTATTCTGGAGTCTTCAATGGCTGTTGCTTTCCTCCTGCACTGTCCTGTTAAACCCTCTGTGTCTCCTGTCTCAGACTCGGGCTCCTCTGTCCCTGTGCTGGCAGTCTCCGCTGTGGCTCTGGCTCTCTCCTGTGCTGTCCTGTTGGCCGTGTTCATGAAGAGGCACTCCCAGTCTACTGACAAACTGCTCGCTGTGTCTTCCTGATGTGTTTGAATAATAACAGCCTGGTCAAAGCTAATGTAGTTGCTCGGTGGTCTTGTGTGTGTTGTATGTATGAGGTGTGCACAATATAGATTGGTGAAGATGCAAGTCCTTCCCCCAAACTGCACAAGGTGACATCTCTTCCATAATGCATGCAATGTCTCTAGTATTGTGACACTATAAACTCAATGCTAGATTGTTACCCTGTATATTATCACAGGCGGCACAATTACAACATGGGGGGAAAAAAATCCAATAGATGTGTCCAGTACACCTAGATCTCTCAAATATTTAAACGAGTCAGCCCTTAATAAAGACCGTCCGTGTTCATTTTTGTGTATGTGACATTGTCTATACACAATAGCTGTTATGTAAGCCTATTAGTATCAAACCCATCGCAGTTAACGTGTTCCATGTTTTCAATCAGTTTGAAAGTTTCAATCAGTCATCGAAAAAGCAGCAGTGCTTTGCAACTGTAGTTTGTCAATATAGTTTGTTTTCAAGTGTAAAGTATATTAAATGTGTGCTTATAATCTGATGAATAAGATTCCCATTTGAATTGTAAATATTTGGGAGTTATCTAACAAACATGAGGTATGTTGCACTGCCATAATGGATTACATAGACTTTCCTGCCCCGTGTTGCTTTCTTCTTAGATGTGGTCTCAGGTTCGGCTGAGTTCTGCTCCCTCGACCACATTCTGCAGCATCTCGCCTTGCTGGTCACTCCTGTATGCTTTGGCGGTCTAGCAGTTTGGTTTCTGTGGTGCAATTAACTGAAAGGTTGGTGGTTGAAGCCCACCCAGGGATGATGTTTTTTGCATTTCTTTATGACATTAGAAAACGGTGCTGCAAAACGCTGTTATTTCCTCCAATTACACTGAAGAAAAGAGTGTGCTCTGTTTCTAGTTGAAGATATTAATACAGAAAGAAGCCTTCTCTTGCCAAAGGCCCAGGATGGAACCAGGGACCTTTAACTCTTCACTCTAACACTCGCCCAACTGAGCTATTTCAGCTTGACAGTGATGCAACCCTGTATATAATGAGAAACATTCAACAGCTCGGAAACACCATCATATAATCCGATGCCTTTACAAACGTGTTTGGAGTCTCAAGTTTTCTCCCAAATGCGCTTCTCAAGAAATGGTTTTGCTTACTTTCATTTTTTATTCTTTCCAGAGTAACACCAAAAGGCAAACATCCAGGAAATAGGTAAACACTGCTACCAGCTGCCTGAAAGTGCAGCGCTTGAACTGTCTCAACAAACGTTTAGCTCTAAAATGAGTACATTTAGCTCTAAAATGTGTGCATTGAAAGTCTATTACCATCTTTCACACAAGCATCTGTGTTCCAATAGCGGTTAATCCACAGGGTGATCAATAAAGTGGCTGCTGGCTTTGTTCACGTCTTATACAGACGTTTTCAGGATTCACGCATATTCTGAACAAGCACACTAGAATATGGTAGTGAAAGGAAAGTGAAATAACAGGTTTATTAGCTCTGGTCTTAAGAAAGTGGCATTAATAAAAACATAATTATGTAAGATTGCAAATACACAGCATATTTAAATCTTCCGACATTAATTTAAAATACTTACTGACAGGTAAGGCCCTTTCCCAATGTAACACTCTTTAGTACTATCAAAAGTGCTGGTTGTGTCAACCCTCTTGGCCTAATGGATAATGCACTAGTCTCTTAAGCCAAGAATTGTGGATTCATGTCCCCTCTGGGGTGAAAAGTTGTAGAAAAAGGAACATAAGTATCTCTTTTTTTTCCAGGCATGTGATATTTTGCAGATTTTGTTATCTGCGACTTTGTTTTATTGTATGGGCGTTTTGAAAAGATCAGTGAAATAGCTCCGTACTTTCAAATAAAAAATGTATTCATGATGATGAACGTTGACAGAAAGGATATTGTATTTACATTTTCCCACATGTGATTGAGCAACAAAGGCATGTGACGTGGCCGGTTAGCTCAGTTGGTTAGAGCGTGATACTAATAATGCCCAGGTCGTGGGTGTGATCCCCATACAGGCCGTGACTTCTCTTCTTTAAATAAACCACAACATTTGTAATGGTGCCAAAATTAATTTACTTTAAAAAAATGAAACAAAGCGATATGAAGTACAACCAGTAATATCTCCAAACTCCTGAACTTTAAACATGTATTAATAACGAGCACACCAATGTATTTCTAGTCCATTGCCTTAACCACTCGGCCATGACTACATGCTTTCACAGTTGTGCTTGAAAACATCCATATTATTGTCAAAAGAAACAAACCACACCTGCAGTTATGGAGGATAATTTGTGCCAAAATTAAATAAATAAACCTATAAACTAAATATATATATATATATATATATATATATATATATATATATATATATATATCATGATTTATTTCGTTTTTTATTTCTGTATTTCGTGTTTCTATTTCTTTATTTCAGTGCAGTTCAAGGTTAGTCAATTGTTGTTTTTCTTCCAGTTTGGACCTGGACCAAATCAAAATATTTTGAACCAATCCGCTAATTGCAAATTACAAACCTGATACTGATGGTGACTGTTTTGCTTGCCAGTGTTTCTACCCCAAATGGAGCCAGCCATCAATATTGGGTATATAATTTACTGCGGTAAAGTTAGCTTAACGTTCTATGTTCGTTTGATATTTGACACTAACCCGACATGAATGAAAGTGGCTTTATCTCCCCAAGCACAGCAGCTACAGTGCTCAAACCAACTTTAGTTTAAAGGAGACCAGTTGTGAATTGTTTCACAGCCCATGTTTTACATGCGAATCCTAAGAATAATTTGTTAAAAACAGTAACATACCACATATATGTCCTGGCATCAATGAAAAAGGCTTTATATCCCTAACCACAGCAGTTAGAGCATTCAAAGCAACTTTAATTGAAAAAGAGGACAAGTGTGAATCGTTTTACAGTCTGTTTTACATGTGAATCCTAAGAATAATTTGTGATTTTGAAGAATGAGGGATTTTTAAGCCTTGACACAATTGAGACATGGATTGTGTATGTGTGCCATTCAGAGGGTAAATGGGCAAGACAAAAGATTTAAGTGCCTTTGAACGGGGTATGGTAGTAGGTGCCAGGCGTGCCGGTTTTAGTGTGTCAAGAACTGCAACGCTACTGGGTTTTTCATGCTCAACAGTTTCCCATGTGTATCAAGGATGGTCCACCACCCAAAGGACATCCAGCCAACAGCAGGCCAGTGGTCGAAAACGGCTCATTGATGAAAGAGGCCAAAGGAGGCTGACACAAATTGTGCAGAGCAACAGACAGGCTACAGTTAGTCAACTGACAGTCCAGTACAACATTGGTGCTGAAAGACCCATAAAAGGAACGTGTTGAGCAGTACTCGGAATATGTCTGCGAAATGGAAGTCGCTCTTCTTTGCACTCTTTTCTAGAGCAGCAATATCCTTTTTGTAGCGAGGTGACCAGAACTGAACACAGTATTCAAGATGAGGTCTTACTAATGCATTGTACAGTTTTAACATTACTTCCCTTGATTTAAATTCAACACTTTTCATAATGTCTCCGAGCATCTTGTTGGCCTTTTTTATAGCTTCCCCACATTGTCTAGATGATTGCTCCAGATCTTTTTCATAGATTCCTTCTCCAATTTCAGTATCTCCCATATGATATTTATAATGCACATTTTTATTTCCTGCATGCAGTACCTTACACTTTTCTCTATTAAATGTCATTTGCCATGTGTCTGCCCAGTTCTGAATCTTGTCTAGATCATTTTGAATGACCTTTGCTGCTGCAACAGTGTTTGCCACTCCTCCTACTGTTGTGTCGTCTGCAAATTTAACAAGTTTGCTTACTATACCAGAATCTAAGTCATTAATGTAGATTAGGAATAGCAGAGGACCTAATACTGATCCCTGTGGTACTCCAGTGGTTACCTCGCTCTATGTTGAGGCTTTTCCTCTAATCAGTACTTTGTTTTCTACATGTTAACCACTCCCTAATCCATGTGCATGCAAGAGAATGTTGAACATGTTGAGACGAGACAGGGGGACTTAAGAACATAAGAAAGAAGACATAAGAAAGTTTACAAACGAGAGGAAGCCATTCGGCCCATCTTGCTCGTTTGGTTGTTATTAGCTTATTGATCCCAAAATCTCATCAAGCAGCTTCTTGAAGGATCCCAGGTTGTCAGCTTCAACAACATTACTGGGGAGTTGATTCCAGACCCTCACAATTCTCTGTGTAAAAAAGTGTCTCCTATTTTCTGTTCTGAATGCCCCTTTTTCTAAACTCCATTTGTGACCCCTGGTCCTTGTTTCTTTTTTCAGGCTGAAAAAGTCCCTTGGGTCGACACTGTCAATACCTTTTAGAATTTTGAATGCTTGAATTAGGTCGCCACGTAGTCTTCTTTGTTCAAGACTGAACAGATTCAATTCTTTTAGCCTGTCTGCATATGACATGCCTTTTAAGCCCGGAATAATTCTGGTCGCTCTTCTTTGCACTCTTTCTAGAGCAGCAATATCTTTTTTATAGCGAGGTGACCAGAACTGCACACAATATTCAAGATGAGGTCTTACAAGTGCATTGTACAGTTTTAACATTACTTCCCTTGATTTAAATTCAACACTTTTCACAATGTATCCGAGCATCTTGTTAGCCTTTTTTATAGCTTCCCCACATTGTCTAGATGAAGACATTTCTGAGTCAACAAAAACTCCTATGTCTTTTTCATAGATTCCTTCTCCAATTTCAATATCTCCCATATGATATTTATAATGTACATTTTTATTTCCTGCTTGCCGTACCTTACACTTTTCTCTATTAAATGTAATTTGCCATGTGTCTGCCCAGTTCTGAATCTTGTCTAGATCATTTTGAATGACCTTTGCTGCTGCAACAGTGTTTGCCACTCCTCCTACTTTTGTGTCGTCTGCAAATTTACAAGTTTGCTTACTATACCAGAATCTAAATCATTAATGTAGATTAGGAATAGAAGAGTACCTGCAGGAGCAGCAGCTTGAAAGATGTGAGTGGGGAGGGGGTCCAGAGCACACAAGGTGGGTTTATGACTCTGGAGCAGGGAGCACAGATAAGAGTACAAGAGGAGCGAGAAGGAGGGGAGATTACTATGGGTTGCACATGGTGATGGGGAGGGAGTGAGCAGAGGACAAACGTAATGGACAATACCAAATAACAGAACATCACAGGGATGGCGTCTCTGTCGTACACACACCACTCAATCAGGGGTGGGGAAGGAGGCAAGGCATTGAACAGTTTGCTGATGTCTGAACTCCGTTCCGAACTGTCAAAACGACTACCAGTAAACCTCCGTTTCTGCCGTTCAGTAAGTGGCTCTTATAACCTTAACACCTTTTTCCACCCCCTCACAGATTCCTCCCTCCTCTTCATCTCGTCTTCAAATGTACAAACAATCATCTTGACTTACTAACCTCCAAACCCGTCTTAACTACTTGTACTACTCCTTCTCCTGCTCACTACTCTAGTCCGTGTGTCTATACATGATTAATTGTTATACGGGTAGTGTGACTTCCGGATTGACCTATTGGTCGCTATCCTAAAATACACAGGGTTCGGTTTCCGACTACAAACCTTAGTACAGAGTATGTCGACACAACAGTTGACAAGGACGAAAATACTGGTACCAGCCGTATACCACTCCCTCACTCGCTCATGTTTGCATTACCTGTATGGTTTATGTCTTGTTGTGTCGATGGTGTCTCTGTCGTACACACACCACTCACTCAGTGGGTGGGGAAGGAGGCAAGGCATTGAACAGTTTGCTGATGTCTGTCATTTTGGAGGAGCAAAGACGGCAAAGTCATCAGCCGAGATAGTGGAATGTGGAAAAGGTGGGGGAGGGCTAAGGAGGGAGGAGAAGGTAGAGCAGAGTTTACAGGTTTGTTAGTAGAAGACTGAATGATAGAGGGAAAGTAGGAGGGTTGGGCAGAAGTGAGTGAACAGGAGGAGGAGAGGAGCGAGTGATAGAGATCAAAGGCAGCAGAGGATTGTACTAATTAAGCAATATTGCCCATCACTGAAGGCTCTACTGTGATAACCACGATGGGAGTTATGTGTCCCAAGCCAGAAGGCTGATGGTTTGGAATCATTTTCTCATACAGCTGTGTGTCACTGTTCCTGCTGTTATGACCATTCTCAGCATCCCATTTGGTTACCGTAGTTGGAAGGTTTTTGTGCCCTGCCAGAATTGTATTGTTCCAAACATCGGCAAATGTAAGTGGTAACTTATTCCTGAAGAAGAGATTTTGAAAGCTAATGATTTTATATCATAACTTTGATCCTGACATTTCTAAAATGTTTTTAGAAAAAGAGAAACTCTGAAAAAGAAGATCAGAATGGATTGAATTCATGTTAGCTGTCAACACTTTACAATGAAACTCTGAAAAAGAAGATCAGAATGGATTGAATTCATGTTATCTGTCAACACTTTACAATGAAACTCTGAAAAAGAAGATCAGAATGGATTGAATTCATGTTATCTGTCAACACTTTACAATGAAACTCTGAAAAAGAAGATCAGAATGGATTGAATTCATGTTAGCTGTCAACACTTTACAATGAAACTCTGAAAAAGAAGATCAGAATGGATTGAATTCATGTTATCTGTCAACACTTTACAATGAAACTCTGAAAAAGAAGATCAGAATGGACTGAATTCATATTAGCTGTCAACACTTTACAATGAAACTCTGAAAAAGAAGATCAGAATGGATTGAATTCATGTTAGCTGTCAACACTTTACAATGAAACTCTGAAAAAGAAGATCAGAATGGATTGAATTCATGTTAGCTGTCAACACTTTACAATGAAACTCTGAAAAAGAAGATCAGAATGGATTGAATTCATGTTATCTGTCAACACTTTACAGTGAAACTGAAAAAGAACAGAAACATAGATTTCCTAATTCAGTGCCCAGCACCGAGCACAAGAAAGAGTTCATTAAACTTTAGACTTTGCAATCTTAACTTATCAAAAAGGCAGCCAAGCCATTTCACTGTGCCAAAGTCTGCTCAGTAGAGTGCAGCTCAGAGCAGGCAGCGTGAGAGACTTCCGCACTTTGAAACGCACGGTTACTTACTGCAGTTACTTACATTGCATGTTAACCTGGGATATATAGCTAAAAGAGTCAGTGTCACATCTGTCTAACTTATAACAATACCTGTGAGATGTATCGAGCCCTGCTGCGTTGTGTTCTCTCATCTCGGATCATTGAAAGAACTTCCAGTCATTTTTGGGATTGTTATATCGTACCAAACTGACATGAAACAGTGCTGCTGTGGATGAACCACGGAGCTGGTTTATCATGTAACATCGGGGATGGCGTCTCTGTCGTACACACACCACTCACTCAGTTACGGCATCACGTATCCCGGCAACAGCAAGCACGACACAACCCTCCGCAGTAATGTAACTTAGCAACCACAACAGCATTGCTTGCATTGCAAACGTAACGGACAATACCAAATAACAGAACATCACAGGGATAAGGAACGGTTTGGGCAACTCCAGTCTATCGCAAAGTTTGGTTTCGAAGTATACATTCTACCCATCCTGGAATTAGCGTCTTCATTCTTTCTGGTCAGGTAGCATCACGGTGCACCCCAGTGAAAGTCACCTGTTCTCACTCGAGAGATCCCCTGAGCTAAATTACAAAGTCCTGCTGGCATGAGCTGTCCCCTGGAATGCGATCGATGAATGAAACACAATAAATAGCCTATCCGTTTAGACATGTTTTATTATTGTATTTTTAGACTACATTAAAACATACATTTGCATTATATAGCTGTCCTTTTGACTAGTTTATGTGTAGACTAGACATTTTACAGGACTGTGCAATGCAAGGTTTGTGTCCGGCCTGTTTAGCAGGTTCTATAGATTGATACTGGATCCAGCTGCAGTATTGTTTGAACCCCTCTGAAGGAGAAGAGTGCTCAGAGTTTGTTTCTTTTTTTGCCTTCATGTTCCTGGGTGCTGAATTTGGTACTACACTTTAGGATGTGTTTAGGAGATTACCAGGGGCTAGGAAAACACTCCTAATAAATCATTTAAATAACAATAATACATGACAATTAATATTCATAACAAGTGTGATTGAAATAAGATTACACAACATTTGACTGTCATTGTCGCTAGCTGACCTGCATGTTGTTCTCCTCAGTATCTGAATAACAAGTTACCTGATTGATGGTAAACCTTGACTCCTGCAGTCTTTAATGTGGCAGATCCTCTGCTGCTGTTGAAAACATGTCAGCATTGTTTTTCAGTAGTGCTCCGAGTTTGTATTGAAAATGTATGAAAGGATTGCTCAGATGCCACCCTGCAGGAAAAATAAGAAAATGACCAAACACAGTGGGAACCCCTTTTTCAAGTAAGATACAACTGTTCCTAATGTAACAAGGATGCATGTACAGCAGTATGAAGGTTAAACTATGATACTCGCTCTTTAAAAGAAGGGGCATTTTCAACAGAACTGAGCAAGGGGAGACGAGAATCCAGCCCGTTTCAATCACATGGTTTGAATGGAATGAGGAAGGCTCGCTGTCAGAGAGAAATGCAACACTGCAGCAACAGAACCCGGAACCTCTCAGAATGATGCAAACAACATGAAACAGTACCTCTAAACCAGAGAGGAACGACATTCACAGGTCTTACTAACTGACTGTATTGTGTCAGAGACTGAGAGCCAGGGACAGAGCAGATAAGCCACCTCAGATTGAGCGAGCTGCTAGATAGAGACCAGGCCAGGACCGAGAAAACCAGGTATTATCACCGAGAGCCGTAACTAGGCATGTTAACACCCAGAGCAGGCAATCATTTGTGCCCCCTGCCTCCTCCAGTTTTTGTTCTTTTTTTTCTCTCTGTGACAGGGCTAGGATCCCTGCACATGAAAAGGGGGCAGAGCAAAGCCCTGCCATAGAAATGCATGTCTTTTGTTTTGTGTTCTGTTGTTTGTGGTTATTTTAGAACGGGGAAGCCCTCCGCCCCGGTGTGTAGTTTTGTATTTGTGTTTTATGATTTTGTTCTGTAGTTATAAAAATGACGGTGAAGTAGTATTTGTTGTATTTGTTTTAAAATACCTCGTGGGAACGTGTGGCTGTGGGCTAGTCATGGTTAGTCTCACATATAATTAACAAACTCGTGCAGATTGTGGCCGAGGGGTAATAGGATAATAGCTCATTAAACCCCTCGGCCACAGTATAAAAGCCTGCAGCTCTCCACATTCCTGGTGGAGATTAGGTGGGTGTTGAGAGCGAGGAAGAGAGGAATGGAATGGAATGGAATGGAATATAACATAACCTTTTTATTTGCTCTGTGTTTTTTTAATAAGCACGGTGCCCAGCGTCTTTACTGCCTGCGTGTTTCTGGCCCTGCACTCTGGCCTGATGACACCCTCAGCCATTCCTGTCACAATCTCTTTCTTTCTATCTGGTAGTTAGGTGTTAGGATGCTATATTTGCTTGTGTTTTTAGTTTTGATTATTGTAATTTCTGAATCCCTCCTTCAACATTTTTGAAGGGAACAAGATATGACTTAAAACGTAAAGGAACTTGTTAAAAGGTGTAACTGCAGGGTTCGATTTCCTGCTTTACAATTATATTCAATCTTTGCATTTTCAGTACCAATAAATGATAATGAATTTATTTTACATATCACAATTCTTTGTTAGTCAAAGCTGGGGTTCAGTTTTTGACTCCACAGTACCAACTAAGACAGAGTCTGATCAAACTGATAATAAGGAAGATTACATTGTGTTCTTTTTATAATCAAATTAAACCGTGAGCAGTAATGTCTGGCATGTGTGGAATTTTAGCAGTGTTGCTGGAAACGATGAATCTCCTGTATGGTTCTTTTCAACATTAACCCTTACAGAATCCTTTTATATCTCTATAGCTCCTCCGGTATAACTAGACTTGCTGCTTTCCGAATCTGGTACTGAATTTGGTACTACGCTTCAGGATATTTTTAGGAGGTACTGAATTTGGTGCTACAATATAGGATATTTTTAGAAGATTACTAGGGGTCATGAAAACACATCTAATAAATAATTGAAGGTGTTCCTCTGGAAGGTGTGTGTGATGTCAGACAGACAGCAGCCAGGAGTAGTCACTGCAGCAGCAAGCTCTGAGATACAAAAACGCAACCAATGCACGTGAATACATTGAGAACCACGCAACACAATGATCACGCGAGTGGCAATACATTTCACTCATGTTTCCACCCCTCACGGCTTTGCACCCGGGGTGGCTGCCCTGCTCTCCCCGCCCTAGTTACAGCTCTGATATCACCTTCTGTTAATCAGGCAATATCATTGCCCATAAACCAGGTAATATCATCTTCCATAAACCAGGTAATATCACCTTCCATAAACCAGGTAATATCATCTTCCATAACCAGGTAATATCATATTCCATAAACCAGGTAATATCACCTTCCATAAACCAGGTAATATCACCTTCCATAAACCAGGTAATATCATCTTCCATAAACCAGGTAATATCACCTTCCATAAACCAGGTAATATCACTTCCATAAACCAGGTAATATCATCTTCCATAAACCAGGTAATATCACTGCCCATAAACCATGTAAAATCATCTTCCATAAACCAGGTAATATCATCTTCCATAAACCAGGTAATATCACTGCCCATAAACCAGGTAAAATCATCTTCCATAAACCAGGTAATATCATCTTCCATAAACCAGGTAATATCACTACCCATAAACCAGGTAATATCATCTTCCCATAAACCAGGTAATATCACTTCCATAAACCAGGTAATATCACTGCCCATAAACCATGTAATATCATCTTCCATAAACCAGGTAATATCATCTTCCATAAACCAGGTAATATCACTGCCCATAAACCAGGTAAAATCATCTTCCATAAACCAGGTAATATCATCTTCCATAAACCAGGTAATATCATCTTCCATAAACCAGGTAATATCATCTTCCATAAACCAGGTAATATCACTGCCCATAAACCAGGTAATATCATCTTCCATAAACCAGGTAATATCATCTTCCATAAACCAGGTAATATCACTACCCATAGACCAGGTAATATCACTGCCCATAAACCAGGTAATATCATCTTCCATAAACCAGGTAATATCATCTTCCATAAACCAGGTAATATCACCTTCCATAAACCAGGTAATATCATCTTCCATAAACCAGGTAATATCACTGCCATAAACCAGGTAATATCATCTTCCATAAACCAGGTAATATCATCTTCCATAAACCAGGTAATATCACTGACCCATAAACCAGGTAATATCATCTGCCCATAAACCAGGTAATATCATCTTCCATAAACCAGGTAATATCACCTTCCATAAACCAGGTAATATCACCTGCCCATAAACCAGGTAATATCATCTTCCATATATCATCTTCCATAAACCAGATAATATCACTGCCCATAAACCAGGTAATATCACTGCACATAAACCAGGTAATATCACCTTCCATAAACCAGGTAATATCACCTTCCATAAACCAGGTAATATCACCTTCCATAAACAAGGTAATATCACCTTCCATAAACCAGGTAATATCACCTTCCATAAACCAGGTAATATCATCTTCCATAAACCAGGTAATATCACCTTCCATAAACCAGGTAATATCATCTTCCATAAACCAGGTAATATCACTGCCCATAAACCAGGTAATATCATCTTCCATAAACCAGGTAATATCATCTTCCATAAACCAGGTAATATCACTGCACATAAACCCTGATGCACGGGAAGCACACACCAGAGCCATCAAGAGAAAACGAGAATATGAAAACGAGTTAGCCAGTCGGGAAATTGACCTCCTCGAATACTACGAAGAGCTAGGCAGGAGAGAAAGGGACATCCGAGGAATAATCGAAGAGGGGTTAGCCATCCAAGAGATGGACCTCAGAATCAGGGAGTGTGTCGGGGAGTTGGCAAGGAAACAGGAAATCGAATTGGGAACTCAGAAATGCCAGGAGAAGCTCACGAGGAGGCGGGAGCAGTGCCTCACCACACTGAGACAGTACAAGGAAGAGCTGGAGAACAGAGAAATGAAGGAATATGTATTTGGAGTTGAAGAAGCTCTTTATCAGGGAAGGGTTTCAGAAACCAGGATCCTGGAGTTTGCTGAATGGACAGAGTCGGTGCTGAAGGTAGTAGATAAAATATATTTTGAGATTAAATACTTTGCAAAACCCTATGGTAACGGTGTTTGGTACTGTGTGTAAGCTATCAACAGCTTAACAAGGTTAGCTGTCAGGAGAGAGTCATTGTGAGTAAGCAATGCTAATATTGCAACCCCATTTTACAATTAAAACAGTCATGCATGTGAGTTAATAATTTAATAATTTCGACTGAAATAGTGTTGAAATAGAGGAACATTCACAGGAGTGCTGTGGCTATTCCACAAATGAGGAGGAGTCTGGAAAACCCA
>NW_024475591.1:0-2500 GCF_017654505.1 Polyodon spathula | reverse complement strand
TGTTTTTTAAAAATTTTGACAAATAACCATATTTTACCAAAATATTAGGGGTTGTGGTTTTTTAGAAGAACTTTGGGGCGCATGTTAGAATTGAATGGGATTTTGTTGCATTGCCAGGAGAAGATTTATGCACACAACAACTATTTTTTTAAGGCTTACCAAAAATTTATATTAAAAGGTATTTAACCAAATTTCAGTTTTTTTTTCCACACTTTGCCTTCTTATTTTTCATTATTGATTAACACCCTTTGTCCAAAGTGTCGTTTTTTTTTCTTCAATGTTGATTCTAAAGTGGTGAAAATGGGTGAAAGCGTATTTGTTTTCGAAAACTACCTAAAACTGGGTCTGTGTCTGGTTTGGAACCAATAGAGAGAGTCCCTGAGGCCCAGAGGGGGGGGCTTCAGTTGCCGTCTGGATCATGCGGTTTGCTTTCTCCCATGCCTTTGTTTTTTTAAAAGGGAGAGGGTCAGGGCGGGGAATTCGAGCTGCTCTGCGGGCAGTCTAAAGGGGGGAAACCACGAGTCGGTGAGACCACTTGGAGGCGGCATAGAAAAAGGGGGAGGGAGAAAAGGAAGAGAAGAAAAAACTAAAACCAACCAATTTGGGGGTAAGGGCATGGCTTCTCAAAACTAGGGAGTTTTTCCGAACTAGTGACTTTCTACATAATTTTCAAGGCATGGCCTGAATCACTCGTTCTTGCAGCAGGGATTTTCACAAAAATGCACATAAAAAAAACACAAAAAACCGGTTGTAAAAACAAAACACAGGCAGCTGTTATGTAAAGCAGTTCCCGAGCGGAAGGGGAGGGGTTGGCGGTGGTCAGGCATCAAACGGAAGGGGGGAAGGTCGGCCTGGGCAGCAAGGGGGTGGACTGGCCTTACCATCCCTCTTTATGGAGGGTCTGTTTTTTCTTAGTGGCGTGTGAGAAAAAAAGAAAGTGATTACGTTAAAACTAAAAAAAAAAATACAAAAAAAAAAAAAAAGGTACAATCTTTCTGTTTTATTTTTCCATGATTTTATTTTCCTCATTATTCTGTGAGCAACGCACCCGCAACGTGGTTTACTCAGAATTCCATCTGTGGTCGTGGGGACCATGGTTTAGGCCTTCAAAGTAAGTCAATTGGTCACAAAAGCGGTGTTGGGGACTGATGTTGTTCTTAGGGAAATTTTTCCAAAAAGCCTAAATAAATCTTTCCATACTACAAATAAAAAAAAATTTCTTTAATTTTACCTTGGCAATGGAGCGGTTACCTCAGGTACAGGTAAAAGTGACCAAAATGGTCCATAGAACATGTGTGTTTACGAACAACTTGTAATTAAAATAAAACCACGCATGGTGTAAAAATTTTTAATTGGTTGCAAGGGACTTGGTGTTTTTTTCTGTAGCTTGAATTGAGTTCAAGTTACCGGGACAGTCTGTGTATATTTTGGAACTTTTATTCAGAAGGAAAGTTGGTCACTTCGTGAAAAAAGTTCTATATTAACAACATATTGTGGGACACATATGAAACCCCGAGTAACAGTATAAAGGATTACCGTTCCTAGTGATTTATAAACATGCATTGTTGGGGGGACACACTGACTACTCAGCTACTGGAAGGTTACAGCTTTTGTCAATGGGTCTTTTTATTACCAAGCGTTATATTTAACAGTCCCCCCCCCCCCATAAAGGCTTTCACAGTCTGGGGAACAACAAACCAAGCTCGGAAACAAATAATGTTACAGTGGGTACGGTAAAAATTGCATCCTATTTCCATTGGTTAAGTGGTCAACAAATTTGGGGAACACGGTTTGGTCAGTGAATTTTTCATTAAGATTCAAAAATGGTACCACCAACCTTTGTGACAAAAAAGTCATTGTTGGAGACCAATCGGGTCGTTGTTTGTGTAAACACTGTGGTTGGGACCGAAATACAATTCTCAGCCTGTTCCTCCTGTTGCTTGACTTAAGAGTCAAATGAACTTCTAGCACGCCCTTGTTGATTTTAACTCGTCATTAATACCTGAGGGAGCAAGAGTCTTACCGGAGGGTGACTACAAAAAACTAAAGCTGTCAGGGGCTAAGGGAATGTTGCGTGCCTCTGGGTTCCAATGGACAAGTGTTACCCTGCTGACATCAACACGACGATTCTTAACAGTTGCGATATGCAGTTTTAATTTATTTCACTAACGGGCTAAAAAAATAAATTTGCTGGAAACGAATACGATTTATTCTTATCTATCAAATTTCAATAATTGGCCCGTAGCTCCCTTTGCGTCTGGAATTTCAAAATGGTAACTTTGTAGACTTGTAAGTTTCATTCCTCGTAAACAGATAAGATTGGAATTTTTTACCGGGAAGGAGGAAAGGAGGGCCAAGTTACATTAAAAAGAACTACAATTGCAAGGACAAACCTATTTCAGAACAGGGGTTGTCATCTCCAAGAGAATTTATATCAGAACTTCTATTGTTTGGATTTTCCCAGGTGTGATTAAACATAGTTTGAAGATAACATTCAGGG
>NW_024475590.1:0-2000 GCF_017654505.1 Polyodon spathula | reverse complement strand
TCCTTCAGAGATTAAGATTTAACCTCATTCTGAACAATCAGGTTAAAGGCAATCTGATAAATTTTCTAATGTACATTAAGGTAAATGTTTACTTCAACCTGGCGTAACTACATTGTCACGATAAGTAAACACGACTTGGAAACTTGCTTTGCTGACTAACATTGGCGAAACGACAGCAAACGGGTGATCCATTATAAAACCTTAGGACACGGGTTAAAGTAACTGACATTAATTAACCGACTTGCTGATTGGGGAAAAACAAATGTGTCTCTGAGTTGCAAGGCATTATCTGGGGGATGACAATAATGGGATCCAAGACTGCGCATACTCGGCTCATAGGACTAAAATTCATTTACTAACGTGCATGTTCCTCAATTGAATTCCGACACCCCACGGTCCCGAATACGTACTTTATTACCTTTATATGTGTGTTTTCACTTGTACGATGACCGAAGGGAACAGTTCCACGCACACTGTATTCAACCCGGGAGGACCGAGGAAGATTAAATTAAAACCTATTCGATTCTGAAATTATCGTAAGCATTCCTATTGGGATTCACCGAAATTGTCTTTAAACAATGGACAACATGCATGTGCAATTTCCTTTCAAGGGTCTGTTTATAAGTAAAAATTGGTTTATTATATCGGTTTAGAAACCTGGGAGATTAACGTAGTTTTAGCCAGTGACTTGGGTGGACCAGGGGTCTGATCTAACCAATAATTTGGCACATGTAAGAACCACCACTTTTTAAGGGGTTAAATGTTTTCAATCTTGTAAAAGGGATACCAGATAAGATAGAAAATCTTTGGAAAAAAAACGGTATTACCCGACTTTACGGACTTGAGAGACATGTGCTGAAACCAGGTGATTGTTACTGGTTAATGCAAAAGGAACACAACGGTGGGCTTTGTTACCTAATGGCAGGGTACATTTGGAACATTTCAATTTCTATGCTTTTGTAAGAATACTCCTGGCAAAAGGAAATGCTGAAAAATGTACACGCTTGTCAATAACATGATTGCATGGGTTTGCTTTCATAACATTGGCAATGTCAGCAGTACACAAAATATAGTGCACTTGCAACATTCTGTCACCAGGTGGCAAACGTTTTCAGAATTCTTTTTACCAGTGCTGTTCTGCTTTTACCACTCTGTTCAATGTACTTAATGTGGAACACAATGCTTGTATTCAGGTTCCATTGAAACCCTTAAGCTGCATGGGAAGTACAGTATTTTCATGCAGCTGGACTACTCTGCAGCCGTGAGTTTTTATTCAATTGTAGGCCAGTTGGATTTTATTCAGAGAAACCTAACAATATCCTTTCTGGAATTTTACTGACTTAAGTGGAGTACCGAGTCACTAACAGTCACCGAAGGTTCGTCATAACCACCCAGTTATTTACTCAATGTTGTCTTGTTCACAGGTTCAGTGACAAGCAGTAATTGGTGTCATATGAGTACAATTGCTTTAAACCCTGGTGCCAGCTGTGTAGGTTTTCCTTCATGAAAACGGAATGAGGATGCTGCCAGACATCTGTTTTCCCTTGCCATGTGGGGGGATTCAAAGAGATCTTTGAGCAGACACAGTACCAGCACTGCTGACCTGCTGACCCAATACTGATTGACCAAGCAGATTTTCAAAGTTCAAACTCATCTAGTAAATGACCATCAGTGTATTTTAAACACTTTTGCAATAACATATTCAATTCTGGTTGCATTTAAAAAATGCATTGGCCTTCAATAGATTTATTAACTTTACTATAAAAAATTAAAAAAAAAGTTTAGTTGGTGTGGGGGCAGAAACGTACCGCAGCATGAGCCTCGACTTGACAGCGGAGGCGCTGCACTAGAGACGATGAGTAACAGGTATACTATGACACGTAATCACACTAAACAATCGGGATGTATACGCCACGATTCTCGTTCCCCCTGCACGGACAGATCGCGTTTAATACAAACACCAAACCTGCCACACACGTTGCATCCGAATGGTATAATAG
>NW_024475589.1:0-1000 GCF_017654505.1 Polyodon spathula | reverse complement strand
AAAAAAAAGTAGTATAGCAGCAAGTGTACCGCATAGTGATTTGATAACAGCTAGTGTTTAGTGCATTTCCGTTCATTATGTAGATCTCAAAGGATTTTAAGTCAACACAAATTCTACAAACATTTATGTTGATTATATTGAATATTATGAAGCAATATCAATGAGGGAAGCTGGCATGGTAAAACTTAAAAGAAAGTCAAGTCTAAAAGTGATGGTATTTCTTTTTTATTTGCAGTAACATTATTGCTGACATGAAGGTAGGCAAGCGCCCCAATGCTAGGTCGCCTAACAGACCTTCCCGGCCAATAGAGCATACAGTTCGCCTTTGAGCCGATCGGCCACGTGCCAGTATACTCATGAGGCCCGCGGTAGTTCACTATAGTTGTGAATGAGTTTGATGCAGTCAGGAGGAGGTAAGAAACTGCACGGAAGCCTGTCTTGTCGTGTTCAAGTTGGATAGTGTAATTAAGATTCCAAATCAAATTTTGAATTATAGTGTGTGCAACGTCGGGTGGATCATGAAGAAAGCTATCTAACGTCTCGGAGGAGGATTGAGACAGCTTTCCCCCCCCCCCCCCCCAGGAATAACTTATAATGAAGTCTATATGAACTATTCTAGCTAACGAGAAGTCAAAGATCACCGTCGATTACATAACGCCCACTAGTTCGGCTCATAGAAATATATAAAAACCATCAAAAGGAACTAGGAAAGGGGACAAGTAAGTACAGCTACAGTTAATGAATGGCAGATCACAAGATAGCGCTGATCTTCCCAATGTTATCGCCACTACACGTGCTACCGGTGATTTTATGCTATCTGTCGAAGACTTGAGGTTCACTTTCGTTTGCAACACAGACTTTTATAAAAAAAAAAAAAGAAAAACACAACATCTCTACACTCAAGAATCTTATTCCTTGGTGAGTCTATCTCGACTATTTTTACGAGGGGTGGACAGGAAAAAATAAGATAATTAAAACTGAAGTTATATGCTCTTTTTAA
>NW_024475588.1:0-9691 GCF_017654505.1 Polyodon spathula | reverse complement strand
GAACAAAAATATGAAGATAAAAGGGATTAAACATATACCATTATTGAATGTAAGTGGCATTTAATTGAAGTTTTATTGTCATGTTTCCAAAAATTACAAAAAAAACCAGCTAGAAATAAAATGTTATTGACATTCATAGTTCTTTCGCACCAATCTGAAATTCACGATCCTCCTCTCGTTCTCAGGTTTATGTTGTAGTTTGCTTAGACATGAAATCAAATGTTATATTCACCATTTTCCAGGAAAGGTTTGTTCACTGGCAAGAGACTGAATATTTTTCCATCCATGACGGACACAACAGAAACAGAACCCAAAGAAGGTTTGTACAAAATGTTGAAAAAATACAAAGCTAATATTACATTTAACAGCTGCTTAAATGCATGTAATCACAAGCTCAGTAACAGCCACTCATGTTTTGAAATACGCTACTGCTTTCTAACTTTGATCTAAAAGTGATCTTTATCTTTTGGTTGTCATATTTTATAGTAAATGTTTTATGCTGAATATTCCCAGTAAATTACCTTTTGTGTCAGTGACCCTGCTGTATAAACCCCTGCCAATTATGTGGAGAAAATGAAAAACTCAATGCTATGGGAACAACCTGATATATTAGAGGCTATGCTTTGTATATCTTATTATATATTTTTTATGTAAAAAAAAAAAAAAAATAAGCCTACGGTTCATCTGCATCATTTATTTTTAATTCCAAGTTTACATTTTGTTTTTTCCTTTCTGATCTGTGCAACACCTATTTTTTAATAATGTAAGTCTGGCTGCATGCATCGCTTCTCGGAAATCTTATTTTAAAATTGAATTATTTCGGGAAGTGGGAAAGAAAAAAATCGTCCATGGTCCCTGCTGTGCTTACTAGACACCCTTTGCCCATCGCAACGTACTAACAATTGAGTTATTTGATATGTACATTGCTGTTAATCTTCTAACCATTAACTAGGTAATTACGTTGGATTTTCCTGATGAACTAATAATACTCTCAAGCTAGACAAAACTATAAAAACAATAATGTTGGATACAAATAATAAATATATGACTATTTGAGATCTGTTTGACAGCTGAGGGGTGATCCACAACATTTTTTTCCAGTTATTTTAAACGTAGGATGTCGATTATATTAACATCGCTCAAGACTTTACCATACCGAACACCACAAGTTTTACTAATTTTAGTCCTCTCTGAAACTGATTGTCTAGCGTCTTTGGGTTCTCAATTTTCACTACCTCACATTTGAAATAGAGCAATGGCTGACATTCCAGTTGTCACACCCTTAGTGTCATGGGTGTAAATAGAAAACACTCACTTTCTATCGACAACTTAAGTCTCTTATCTGTCTGGATAGGATCTATTTCGGCCCAATTTGCGATCAAACGCTAATGAACATAACAAAACATAACCAAAAATCGCGCGAACCTACACAGACAACTGGAAAATATTACACCCGTAGCAATGGCACATGCAAGGAGGCGATTTAGGATGGGTATTGCATACATTCATACAGTATATACTTTGTTATTTTGTATGAAGGGGAGCTATTCTCACACAAGAGTTTTTCTAATGAAATGTATTCTTTTATTTTTGTGTTCAATGCCTTCTGACCAGTATGTGTGATGACCTTTGTTCTGTTGTTAATTTATTCTGTTCGTCGCCGCACACCATCTCTGCTGGGACATTTCAGTGCTAGCTAGAGAGTCATGTCAGCTGTTATCAAACTACCTGCATCCCGGATATAGACTATCTGAGCGAAAATGCACATGGATGGACAAGGATGAACGCGCATAGCTACTACGCAATACCCCATCAACTATCTAAAAGTAGAACACTGGTACGTTTTTAGGGCGACGCCCTGCGAATCTTACTGCTTGCTGCTACAGGAAAACACAGATATAGGAGCATAGCTGTGACTATATCTCTGTAAAGTCAGTGGCGACACACATAAAAAATACACGTTCAGAAAATTGCATTCTAGTTATTTTAAAACATCGATATCGAGTCTACTATGTTCTAGATGTCTTCTAGTAGTCACGAAAGAAGTTCACAATGGTATCTGTAGACGTGTAAGCATAGCGAACAACAGGGGGCATGGCGAAGCATAATCCTCAGGTGTGCATGTGTTGTAGTGTACTTGTGCATGTGGGGGTGTGTGTTATATGGAACCTATATAAATACTTGAATTATATATAGAAGATATATAGGTATATATATATATTATATATATATAAATGATGATATATATACTACATAATCATACATACATACATAGCTCGGCTAGAAAACACTTAAGAGACCGACGGCATTATGTTCCGTATAATCAGCTCTCGCTCATTATGCAGCCATTCCATGTCCACAGATGGTCACGTATGAACACAACACAGGCATCACCTCCATCTACTGAATAGGTACTGATGTCT
Organism: Polyodon spathula; assembly: GCF_017654505.1. Taxonomy (NCBI): domain Eukaryota; kingdom Metazoa; phylum Chordata; class Actinopteri; order Acipenseriformes; family Polyodontidae; genus Polyodon; species Polyodon spathula. The sequence goes on along the minus strand of NW_024475588.1, from coordinate 7,268 downwards.
AGGGATCACCTGAACCAAATCTATTTATCGAGGAAAACTATAAAACCACACTCCTGTTCTCACTATCCTCTTTGCAATAGGACCCGCTTGATGCAAATACAGTGCCTAGTATTACCTATACAAACGTAATTGGCAATATACAAGAGGAAGAGACTTTGGTCACTAGCCATCACACAAAGCCGAGCTGCTTGAATTTTTGTGACAGGAGTGGCATAAAGTCACCCAACATCACTGTGAAAGACTGATGGAGAGCATGCCAAATAAATTCAGCTGGGTTATAACTAAAGGCATCTTGAGAAAGGATTAAATTTTGTAATCATCTCCAAACAAATTTTTTACTTGAATACTTGAATAAAATTGAGAAACACGAATAGCACGAGGACAGGTTGACCGAGATAAAAGACAATAAAACTTGGTCTTTAACAGTAACAAGAGGAAGGGGGGGTCATTTTCTGCAGATAAATGCTCTAAAATGACAATATTTTTACTTGGAATTTGGAAGAAATGTTGTCAGTAGTTTATAGAACAAAACAAAAAACAAGTAACAGATTAATTGTACCCAAACACATACCTATAAATAGTAAAACCAGAGCAACTGATAATTTTGCAGTTGTCTCTTAATTTTTTCCAGAGCCATATAATCTATCTATCTATCTATCTATCTCATCTATCTATCTATCTACAACAACACACAACACACACACAACACAACACACCCACACACACACACACAGTTCTATTGTCTTGTGCGTCACGTTTTATTATTTTTGCAAGTAAAAGGATCTGAAATAAATGAAGCACCGCGAGACTCACAAGACACCCTCATCTCGTCAGGAACTTCTAGAAATCCTGAAAAAGTACCACTGGGGCTGTGTCAGTTTTAAATGATTGGTCATCAGAAACAAAAAATCATGGACCTCCCGGAACAACTGGCCTTAGACTGAAATAACGACAGTTTTTAAAGAAGTTTCTTTTGCTACGGTGATCACAAGTCAGCGGACGCACACAGGATTCGTTAGCACTACCTAAGCGTGAACGTAAACTGGCACCTTAAAATGATATTTCATTTATTTATATTATATAACTTCTTTTGCCCCCGCATGGTCTGTAAACACTCTAATTTCAGCAACCCAGTGCTTGATACTTTAAAAGAGCAATCATTAGTCCTTCATTTAAGCCTGAAAAACGTTAAAAACAAATCTACACTAACATAAAGACAAGTTCACAACGTCATACCTGGCTGAATCCCAAACAGACATTAAACAAATCCTTAAGTCCTCGGATACTCGGGGTTTAAGGTACTCTTCCAACCCATTTTTTATCATGTGTTCTTACAGAAACTTGTTAGGCACACCTAATAAAGACGGGTAAGTCTGGTTACAACTACCACTCCGCAGTCAACTGCGGCAACTCGTAAACACAAAGGCAGACAAACCCACTACTTCCCAAACAGTGCCACCTACTGTATCAGTCTGTCCAAACTAGTAACCACCGTTTATAGAAATATAGAAAACCTAACCACATGTCAATCTTCATGAGAGACAGATCACTGAAAAGATTCTGATAATTTATTTGACAATTTAATGGTATTATTAAAAAACAACCAGTTTGTATATCGGTTTAAAGATTACTTGGAACTCTACTACATTCATATATAATCATTAATATATATAAAAATACAGTACATTTCAAAGTTTGGTACACCTCTGAAACCCCGATTTTTTCATGATTATTTGCCTTTTAAACTGTATACTTGTCTATAAAAAAAACCTTAATATTTCATTTATGATACGTGTACTCTATTGAAAGCTGATAACAACTTTGTACCAAAAGAAGTGAATAGTTTTTCGATATTTTACCGATTATACTGTAAATACAGTTATTGTAAATCTCGAAAACTGCTCACTTCTAAAAATCTTTTGTACGTTGGCATTTTTTTGTATGTACGTTAGTAAAATACATGTTTAATTTTTGATTCATAATGTTTGTTTTTTTCTTTCTCGACTTTATGTGTGTAATTGTGTGGGTCGAAAGTCACTACATCCTTGCCTGATATATTCTCGTCGGCCACCGACCAGCAATCAATCCCCATTGGAAATAGTGCACTATAGTATTTCGGAACTATCACGTCGTCCGGGTTACACGAAAGCAAAGTTTGTGGGGAATCAAGACCCATTTTACTATCGTTGAGGCAATAAGCAATTAGGAAATCCACGTTACTACCACAGGAACAAAAAAGTGGTGATTTACTATAGTGTAGACTCATCCGAGTGATTGTGCACATTCAAAAATACATTTTTTAAATGAAAATGGAAATCTTGTCAATTTCAATGAAATGGTCACAAAAAGCAAGGGGATTTCAGTCTGAAGCCCAATGTCATTTAAAGTCGTGTGAAACGTGTATATACACGGTGTTAGAACATAATGAACCTTAAGTGTATAATAGTGTATTTGTTATGTTCTCTGAGCTAACCTACATGTTTACCGTAATTTAATCCTTTGGTCCACCGCTAATTATTTTAACATTGAATGGTCCATGATTTACTATAAAATTATACATGTATCACGTGCAACAGTCAGACTTACATTACCCTCGCATTTCACCAGTTTGTAAAGGAGTCATTCGTTTCATGTTTTTTAATGAAATTCTTACTAGACCAGTTTAGCGAGATCTTGAAACGTCACCCGCACACTTTGACGGTTCCCACCCTAGTTCTGGTATGTGTGATAAATTCTTATGCCGTGAGTACTCCTGGGACTATTCCAGCTCCGTCCGCAGACTCCCACTGGAGTCTTAGTTCTCGTTGGATAGTAAGCTCAGTATGTTCAGACACTTTGGCACAAATTGCCGCTAATGACCGGGAAACACTTTATGTATATTAAGTAAATGCTACTAGACGTACAGATGTTTCAACATCAACTGTTCAGAGTAGATTGTGTGAAGCTGGACTAACTGGAAGAATTGCTGCAAAGAAAGCATTGTTAAGAGTGCAGAATAAGAGGAAGAGATTTGCCTGGGCCAAAAAACACAGAAATTGGATGTTTGAGGAGTGGAAGTCGGTCTTATGGACAATGAGTCAAAATTTGAAATGCCTTACAAACCCAGGGTGGCGGCCATATAAACATTATGTTGTCTCACACTCGCGACTCAATGACGTACTGCAACCATAGTGGGACACATCCGTACCTCCTCCGAGTCGCACGTGCCACGATCTGGGCCCGGTTTGCCAGAACCCAACGAAAGACCGCCACTGTTCTTCAACAGTCACTATTACTAATGATCCAGGGTAGAAGCGTGAACACAGTATGTAGTGACATAGCATACTTCAGAGGCATGCCATACCATCAGGATTACGGCTAGTTGGGCAGTCCTTCATTCATCAGCAAGATAATGACCTGAAACACACCTCAAAGTTGTGCAAGAACTATTTGTTGAAGAAGGAAAGTGAAGGACAACTCATCTAATGACCTGGCCTGCACGGTAAGAGGTGCTAGATTTAGGGTATCATTGCAATTGGATGACAACTCTAATCTAATGACCTTGTTCTTCAGTGCCCAGTACTCCAGAAGTCTCGAATCCAGTGAGAACTTCATGCGGACGATATGGAAAAACCCTGTAAGAGCAACGCTACCCAAAGCTCGATCCATTATTGTATCATGCCACAGGTAGAAGAGCTACGAAAAAACATGTCTGGGTGATTTCACTGGTTGAATTGACTATAACCAAATGCCGTTGAACACTACCAGCTCTGTGATAAGCCGACGAATAATTCCTATTCCGCCGATAATCCATACTCCGTTATGCGTTATGTAGTCTTGACTCGTACTGTATCATGATCGATATGTAGATAAGGATACATCTTATTATTATAAATACATATTATAATTAGTATTAGTTGTTTTTATATAGCGCCTTTCATAGTGTATCACCCAACATCAATGTGAAAAGACTAATGAAGAGCACGCCAAGACGCATGAAAGCTGTGCTTGAAAATCAGAGATATTCCACTACATATTGATTTCTGAACTCTTCCTTACAGTTAAAACATTATTTTTTTTTTCTTTTTTGTATTGTGTGGTTTAAAAAGTGAATTGAACCTTATTTTTTTTGCATTATTCAGGTCCTTGACAACACTTGCCCATTATTTTTTGGATTTGACCAGTTGTTTTTCTGTCCAATAAATGACTCTACATGAGCATATTTTTATTGGAACTTGTGCTCAGTGAGAAGAAATGTTGTCAGTAGTTTATAGAATAAAAACAAAAATGTTCATTTTACCCAAAAAACATACCTATAAATAGTAAAACAAGAGAAACTGATAATTTTGCAGTGCGTCTCATCCTGTGGTATGTATATTTTGTGTACCCAGATGAGGTACCTTCTACTCTCTAATATGTATGTGTGTGTGTGTGGCTAGACTGATCATGTGTTGCTCTGCGCGTAAAACTTTACAGAAAAAAATGACTCATTTAGCCTAAACTCTATAAAGTCCACATTCCTATATTAACAGCAATTCTGACTGCTGGGAAGAGGCCAGAGTTTTTTTTTTGGACCAGCCTCCATTGTAAACTCCTACCTGCTTTTAAACACAATACAATGGCAGTGCTTTATTTTAAGCTTAGTTCACATTTATTAGACAGTAAACACTAAACATACACAATTGGTCCAAATTAATTTTATTAACCACCAAAACCAGCCAATCAATTAGTAACAGCGTCATTACAAGAGCCGTTGGATATGACACAAGTGAATGGGGAGTGGAGCTCATGGGGGTGGAGCTAATAACTGTCTTGCTGGCCCTGTATACTTTTCACTGACTGAGAATTTGCTCACATGGACAAAGTTTGGCTCATTTTTTTGCACGGCAGATTGATGGAACAAAGGGTTTGTAGTTGTGCCTCTTCTGACTTAACAACTTTGCCTTATGCCGTTTTTCTACCGTTTAGGGACTCGGAGAGTAAAAAGGCGCGCGGAGGGGGTCGGTGGCGATCGCTTAGTTACTATTAAAAATTATGTACTCACTTTATCAGGAGCTATTTTCTATTTTCGTGAACAAACACAGTGTTGTTTTTGGATAGGTCAATTATTTGTAAATACAATTTAACATACTTTGGTGTTGTGTGTTTACAAAGTTATTAGCACAAAGTTACTGAATTTGAAGGAAAGATGATCTGACATCTGTCACACTTATGTTTTAAATTAATATTTACAAGCATTGGTATGTTTACGTGATTGTACATTTAGTCTAACAAAACTAACATAAAATTGGACGCTCTCTTTCTTTTTGTTGCCAAGACAGTGTCCCAAAACACACATAAACAAGAAAGCTAAGCTATGTGCCCTTTAAAGTAATGTTGGTAAGCTTTATTAATTACAAGCTAGTGTGAAGATGTTTAGTACACAAAACGCATCTCGTACATTACAGTATGTATACCAGTAGCTTGTTTCTGTGTTTGAAAGCCCCCTATAATGATGATTTTGTTTTAATTCCAGGTCTTGAGGAAGAATCAGATGTCCCATTTCACGAACATGTATTTTTAGATAGTCATCTGGAAGACTTCCCAAAGCAAGGACCAGTTCGCCATTTCATGGAACTTGTCATCAACGGGTTGTCTAAAAACCCCTATCTAACCGTCAAGCAAAAGATTGAGCACATAGAATGGTTCCGTGGGTACTTCCAGCAGAAGGAGGATGTTCTAAAGGAGAGTGAAGTGTACTGAGTAGACCTGGGGATGAGGGGGACACAAACCAGCTCAATATAATGCTCCTTCTACGCTGTACATAAGCACCGTTATTGCATTGGAAAACCCAGGAGTCCAGGTCTGTCACATCACAGCATGTTCACCTTAGGGAATATCATCACCCCAAATCACATTAAATTGACTTTTGATCCTGCAACAAAGACAGTGAAATCATGCGCTTGTCGCTTGAAATTTCGACAGATTTAATTTATAGTAAGAACGCAGAACAGGAGTTCTTAAAGTATTGTCCTACATGGCGAGAGGCCGGGGAGGTGTGCTAGTAGTCCAGCTTATTGGTACGTAATGGCATACAAGAAGGTGCTTGTAACGCAAAAACGTTTGTGTACTTCACAGTTAGAAAGTGTCTTTTCTAACACAGAATTTTGCAGGCATGTCTCGTGTATAAAAAAATATAAATAAACATTTAAAAAATGTATTGAATGATTTAATTTTGTTCCTATGACAATAGTTTCACCTTGCAATACATGACAACATGTGATCCGATAAGCAGATTCTTGGATTTGTATTAATTGCAGTTTGCAACACACAAAAAAAGTTTGAAAACTACTACATAAACATATATAATACAATACACAACAGCATTTGAAGCTTTCACTTGGTTGGATGTGTTTTTTGTATGAAAAATCTGTTTAATAACATCATGTATCCTCTTAAAAAAACTAAATGAAAAACTGTAAATGATACACTTGTTTGTACCTTCACAAAACTCAATGTGACTGCATGAAAATGAATAAACAACATAACATACCTGCTCGATGTATTAGCTGATGCACATTTAATAAAAAGGTCTGCCCTTTTAGAAAGTTTTGGTTTCGTGATTTACCATGAGATAAGCACAAGTGATGTATAAAAATAGTTTATTGTGCAGAACTTACCCCCTGTTTATTGAGGGTGTAATGTATGCTGCATGTTTTAATTGTACCATGAAAGGGTTTTCTGATAAAACCTTGTTAGTCATGTCTCATTAGCCTCAACTCTTTTTCTGGATAATACTTGAGCATCATTGCGTAACATCCCTAACCTGAATATCATGCATATTGCACTGTTATACAATATAAATGTTGTTGCTGCTTTCTGAAAAGCGAAAAACATGACAAGAATGTAATTAATTAATTTTGAAAATGTAAAACTAAATGCTTCATTAACAGCGATAAAGGGCATTTAAATTATAATTAAGAAAAAAATATTAGCACGGCACCTGCACCTTAATTTTTTACATGTTGTTTGTTTAAAAAAAAAAAAAAGGCTGTCGTCGACTGTAGTTTTAGTTAATGGTTTGTCCAGTTTGTATTTTTCATACACCAAGTGAAGAATCTAGCCCAGAATCTAAATTATATTGAAACACGCCTTTGGATTGGAAAACAGCATGCTCATTATAATTGAGGCTCACTGGGTGTTTCATCCAAGTACATGAATCAGATGTTTCTCAGGAAAAGAGGCTTACTAATACAGTTTTCTGAATGTCAAGAACTACTATTGGGGTTTTGTAATACATAGCTATCATC
>NW_024475587.1:0-1748 GCF_017654505.1 Polyodon spathula | reverse complement strand
TCCAACATTTCTGTTGATTTTAACATGTGGGATTTCATTGTTTGTTATAAACATTGTTAACAAAGCACCTGTATGTATGTAACGGGAACCTCTGTCTACTCTGAGACCACTTTGAGATTGTTTGTTTTGTTTTTTCCAGTGTTGTAGAGTGTGGGTTACATCAACAGCGGAATGTGTTTAGTTTTTTTTTTTTTTTTTTTTTTCTTTAAAAACCGACCAAAGAGGGGTTAATGGAATGCCCAATTATTAATTTTTTTTAATCCCGGTTCACCGCTGCAAACTCCCAGGCTATAGGGCGCATCCTGCACTACACACGGAGCGCCTTTACTGGATGCACCAACAAGACCATGTTTTATACATACTTAGAAACACCACCTTTTTTTCCCTGCCTGTTTCATGAATTGAGACCACCTGCATCCTTCAATTACACACAATCACCCTACAGTTGTTTGCTAGAAACTGGCTGAAATGTACTGTAAGCCCCTAAATTTTCAATGATTAAAAGGTGGGATACAACTTGATTAATTTACGAACTTATGAATTGACGCAGACTAAAGATCTTTAAGATAGACATGTATACCGCTAGCACCTTTAGATCAGCTGTCAGAAGCTTTCACCTTGCATTGTTCTTGAAAAGGGAAAACCCCGTCAGCACAATGCTTCAGAATCCTTCTAGAATCCTTAAACTTCTTAATAATATTTGCAACTGTTGTCACAGGAACATCAAGCTGCTTGGAGATGGTCTTGTAGCCTTTACCTTTACCATGCTTGTCTATTATTTTCTTTCTGATCTCCTCAGACAACTCTCTCCTTTGCTTTCTCTGGTCCATGTTCAGTGTGGTGCACACAATGATACCAAACAGCACAGTGACTACTTTTCTCCATTTAAATAGGCTGAATGACTGATTACAAGATTAGAGACATGTGTGATACTAATTAAAGAAACTAATTAGTTTGAAATATCACTATAATCCAATTATTTATTATCTTTTCTAAGGGGTACCAACAAACGTGTCCAGGCCATTTTAGAATATCTTTGTAGAATAAGCAATAATTCATCTCTTTTCACAGCTTCTTTGCTTTATTCTATGACATACCAAAGGCATGCAAGTATACATGATAAAATAGGTTTTAATTTCATCACTTTTCAGGAGGAATGAAGCATTATTTCAATGAGCTGTAAGGGTACCAACAAATTTGAGCATGTCTTCTACATATCTCTTATCTATATATATATTATATCTATATCTATATATATTATCTATATATATATATATGTGTGTGTGTGTGTGTGTGTGTGTGTGTGTGCATATAAAGGAAAAGTTTTAAATTTTTTTTTTTCTTTTCAGGATATTTCGGGGAAAGTTATTAAAAAAAAAAAGATCACGGGCGGGCAAATGCCCTTCTTCAGCTGTTTAAAAAGAAAAGGTATATATTTTTTTTTCCTTCTGTATTGGTCAATTTGCTTCAGAAGTCTAATATTTACCATAACCTTTTTAAGAAATCAACTTTGCATAACACTGCATATAAGGTTCAATGTTTCATCATACTGTTTTATTACAAGTAAATGCATTTGCATTATCTTCTACTCAACAGAAAGAGCACTGAGAGTGTTTTAAAATAACTTTGTACCTCAGTTTTTGTGGACAGTTGCTAGAATGTGAAGGTCAGAAGGAAACATGCTTTCAGTGATTTGATGAACCGGCCTGATTATTGTTGGAACAAGCACCTCAATGTCTGTTTCATTA
>NW_024475586.1:0-14000 GCF_017654505.1 Polyodon spathula | reverse complement strand
CTGAACTTGGGATTGATTCTGGAGGACCTAAGCGCAACCTAATGGAGTTGACTGTGGCCTGAAAACCTGGGGAGGAGTTTGGAGTTGGACAGAAGGGCACCTCGTACATTGTGGAATAGATCTCATTTTATGTCAGGAAGGATTGCTGGCACTGTTCAGAGCTGTCTAAGCATAAATATTTTTGCAGAATCTCTGATTAATACCATTGCAGGAATCAACCTGTCCTGAAACTGTCCGAGGCAAACTTATGGAGGTATTTGTAGAATTTGTGTAGTGAATAAGTTGATGTCGATTATATATTTTTGCACTGGTAGCATAATATAGGCTTGTGTAATGATAATATACTGTACATATATGCACAGAAATACTGTTAACACAAAATGCGAAAAAGTGAATGGCCTTTAAACAGTTGATAGAGTATTACTAAACTAGAAAGTTTAGTATATCAGCTTTTTAGGGGATGTCAATGACACAACAAAGGGTGACTTCACCAAAGCTGCTGCAAGATATTACACATGTGTGGTCAATCAAGCTCAAATTGAAGATTTTAAAGAAGGCCTTGAAACTTTTGGAAATGTAGCTTTGATATGGCAATATCCTGGTCAGTCTATAACATTGTGTTCGTGCGTGAGTCTGCGTGTGATATACATTCCATATGCTTCTTTAAAAGAACATAAGAAAGTTTACAAACGAGAGGAGGCCATTCGGCCCATCTTGCTCGTTTGGTTATTAGTAGCTTATGGATCCCAGAATCTCATCAAGCAGCTTCTTGAAGGATCCCAGGGTGTCATCTTCAACAACGTTACTGGGGAGTTGATTCACAACCCTCACAATTCTCTGTGTAAAAAAGTGCCTCCTATTTTCTGTTCTGAATTCCCCTTTGTCTAATCTCCATTTGTGACCCCTAGTCCTTGTTTCTTTTTTCAGGTCAAAAAAGTCTCTTGGGTCGACATTGTTAATACCTTTTAGAATTTTGAATGCTTGAATTAGGTCATCACATAGTCTTCTTTGAACAGATTCAGTTCTTTTAGCCTGTCTGCATATAACATGCCTTTTAAACCCAGAATAATTCTGGTTGCTCTTCTTTGCACTCTTTCTAGAGCAGCAATATCCTTTTTGTAGCGAGGTGACCAGAACTGAACACAATATTCAAGATGAGGTCTTACTAATGCATTGTTCAGTTTAAACATTACTTCCCTTGATTTAAATTCAACACTTTTCACAATGTATCCGAGCATCTTGTTGGCCTTTTTTAGCTTCCCCACATTGTCTAGATGAAGACATTTCTAAGTCAACAAAAACTCCTAGGTCTTTTTCATAGAATCCTTCTTTAATTTCAGTATCTCCCATTTGAAATTTACAGTGCACATTTTTATTTTCTGTGTGCAGTACATTACACTTTTCTCTATTAAATGTCATTTGCCATGTGTCTGCCAGTTCTGAATCTTGGCTAGATCATTTTGAATGACCTTTGCTGCTGCAACAGTGTTTGCCACTCCTCCTATTTTTGTGTCGTCTGCAAATTTAACAAGTTTGCTTACTATACCTGAATCTAAGTCATTAATATAGATAAGGAATAGCAGAGGACCTAATATTGATCCCTGTGGTACTCCACTGGTTACCACACTCCATTCTGAGGTTTCTCCTCTAATCAGTACTTTCTGTTTTCTACATGTTAACCACTCCCTAATCTATTTACATGTGTTTCCTTGAATCCCAACTGTGTTCAGTTTGAGAATTAATCTTTTATGCGGGACTTTGTCAAAAGCTTCCTGGAAATCTAAATAAACCATGTCATATGCTTTGCAATTATCCATTATCGATGTTGCATCCTCAAAAAAATCAAGCAAGTTAGTTAGACACGATCTCCCTTTCCTAAAACCATGTTGACTGTCTCCCAGGATACTGTTACCATATAGGTAATTTTCTATTTTGGATCTTATTATAGTTTCCATAAGTTTGCATATAATAGAAGTCAGGCTTATTGGTCTGTAGTTACCTGGTTCAGTTTTGTTTCCCTTTTTGTGGATCGGTATTACATTTGCAATTTTCCAGTCAGTCAGTACAACCCCTGTGTCAAGAGACTGTTGCATGATCTTGGTTAGCGGTTTGTAAATAACTTCTTTCATTTCTTTGAGTACTATTGAGAGGATCTCATCCAACCCACGGGATTTGTTTATTTTAAGAGCTCCTAGTCCCTTTAACACTTCTGCCTCAGTTATGCTAAAGTTATTTAAAACTGGATAGGAACTGGATGGCATGTGGGGCATGTTGTCCGTATCCTCCTTTGTAAAAACTTGTGAAAAGTAATCATTTAATATATTTGCTATTTTTTTTTCTTCATCTATGGTTTTGCCATTTGTATCTCTTAGACATTTAACCTCCTCTTTGAATGTTCTCTTGCTGTTGTAAAGATCTAACTTATTCATTTATTTAGAGATTGTCCCATTTATTAGTCTACCTTTCAATGCCTTCCATTGATTTTGCATATTTTTAATTAAATATGTTAATGTTCCTTCCCCCTTTCCAAAAAATCTATTTTTTTACAAGACATTGAGGTATAATTGATAACACTCCTTGGCAAATCATTTATCATGATATTGAAAAGAATGACGTATTACGCTTTCTCGAGAGGTTTTGTGTTCAGTCTTAACTTCTAGAATAGTGTACTCCAACTCTGACCTGAATTGATCTGTTCATTAAGAAATCCCTTACCCACCATTATTCCATTAGTTTCTAAATCAAAAGCTTATTAGCAGACAAATATTCAAAGACTTTTACTTTTAGGTAGTTTTGACTAGCCATGGAAGTATTTCCAAGTATATTTGGTTTGAATGACTTTTACTCGCTTCAGCTAATTTTATTATTGAATAAACTGTATTGTAGCGGACCGTATCCGTAAAGTCTTATAATTAGTATAATTTTTGAGTGAAATGTTCTAATGTACAGCTTTTTATTCTCACAGTATAACCAGAAACAGTCCACAGTTTCAGCTGCTTGTTTTAGGAGTACCATGTTGAGTACAGAAAGTTATTGGTGCGCAAGTACTCAACTATTACTTGAAAATCACACCCATAATTTTGTGGTATATTTTTCCCATTATTACAGATGTGCTTAAGTCACTTTTGTAGTTCTAATCAAAGGGATTTGGAAGAAGAAGCAATGATGCATTTCATGATGTATTTAAGTGGCTTGACAAACCTAAGTAAGCTGTATTTTTACTGTAAACTCTTAATATATGTAGGGTCATACATAGGTCCCATTCACATTTGGGAGTGTAATTCTTATTCGTTAAATTCCCTTAAAGCTTGTTAGAAGGACACATCTAATGGTTCATACTGGAAAGCAACGATAATGGCTCTGCAATGAACAATAGTGAATTTAACAGAAAACATCTTTAGAAAATTGTGGTTTGCCAATTTAAAAATACACACAACATGTGAAATTATTTTTCGGTTTACTGGATATTATAAATAATGATCGGATATAAGCCTGCTTGTAAACATGACCATCAACATTGTGATATAGTATCTAGCTACAGATCTTAATTTAGTGTCCTGAATTAGGCAAATAGTGTGCTTGCAACTCCATTATTAATGATATGATTATAGCAGCCCCATTGTTAATGAGTTGTTTTCCTGATTACAGATGGACCATGTACATTGGAAGAACTGTTTAAGTTCCTCACTGGAGCAAAACAGTTTCCGATTGGTGGATATGAGGTACAGCCTACATTTGAGTTCTTAAGAGATGCCTAGTTTCCAACAGTCAGCATTGCGCTTTTATATTCAGGGTGCCTATTGGATTGACAGAAGAAGCATTCAAGAACAGTTTTGAACTAGCAGTCCAAAGCTGCCATTAATTTTTTTATTTTGTTTAGCCATCAATCCAGATTTTGGTTTGACAATTTTGATTTTGAATTGCTGAGGTGATGTGCAAAAATATCAACAAGTAGTCTTGCAGATATGACACAACTTTAAATAGCTGATCCAGTCATATGTAAGTGCTCGAACACTAGTTCACTGCAACCTACCATTACAGGATGTTGAAAAACATCCTTCAGATACCAATGCAGTGTCTCTTCAATTTCTTAAATTATTTTTATTTTGAATGCATCGGTGTCTAAATAGAACTTTTAAGATGTTTTCTTAAGGTTTTGAAAGCATTTGATACTATTTTACATAGTTCAGCTATTAATCTGCAATACATTTTGGTATCTTAGGGGGTCATGTATCAAGAACAGGACAACGTTAAATCGGCAAAGTGCAAAATTGCGCTTCGCCATGGCACAAATTTGTTGTCGTCCCCCAATGTATATTATATTATATGTACAAAATGAATTTAGAAAAACACAAACGTAAATTGGTAAAATCATTTTGTCCATAAATTAAATACATAAAGTAAAAGTATTTTTGCCTTTTGTGGACAGAATGAAGTCCATGTGTTTTTTTTTTTTTTTTTATATTTTGTGCAGTCGATTTCCCTTTTGTGCACAAAATGTTCAAGTATGGCCTGATAGAAATATAGAAACAAAAATATTACAGTGTTTGTTAGACATGACCATAATTAAGTAGATTACAATCAATATTGATTTGTTTCAAAACTTTTTTCAGACATGAAATCTGACTCCTTAAGTCCACTGTTTTAGTGCTTTAACAACCTGTCAGTCATAATCATGTGCTAAATGGATTTGATTGACCGATAACTTATAAATTTCCAGATCACACAGTGAGCCTTAAAACTACATACAGTTTTTGTTTTCTAAAAATAATACAATTACGTGATATGCTTTATTGTCTTTTGCTTTCTTTCCTAAGGGAAATAAGCTTCTGATGTTCAGTGAGTAAACAATGTTCTAGTATAATTTACATTTTTCCATATCTCTGGAAAACCGATTATCCAAGTGTGATGGAACTTGGAATTAACATTATTTATCATTCAATATTGAAAATTTGATTCTGATGATATGTGAGAAAGTCTGCCTGTCCCTTTCCTATTGTATCTTATTCTCTATAGGCTGTAGCCATATAATAATATGTTGATTGTATCATTATTTAGACAGTTTTGTCAGTCATTGACACTAATACTGTTATTGGTTTATTTAGACCAGGGTTTCCCAATCCTGGTCCTGGGGACCCACTGTGTCTGCTGGTTTTCATTCCAGCTGAGCTCTCAATTACTTAACTAGACCCTTAATTGAAATTATAAGTTGCATAATTATACCTTTGCAATTGTTTTCAGCTGTTAAATAGTTGCAGAATTTACTTGTAAAATATTAGAGCTAACTAGAAATCTATAACTGTATAAGAGCTGAAAACAAGTAAAAAGGTTTAATTATGCAAATTATCAGTTCAGTTAAGGGTTTAATTAAGTAATTGAGAACTCAGTTGGAATGAAAACCAGTAGACACAGTGGGTCCCCAGGACCAGGATGGCCGTGTTATATTCAGCTCAGTGTGATGTACTCTGTCCACCCTGGGGGAGTTTCCATCATTGGCTGAAAAGAGTTAGTACAGAACCATTTCGCTCTTTTTCGACTTCCAGGCTAACTCATATTAACCTATCCATTGAGCAGATCAGCAACACAGAGCTGCAATATTGACTACCGTGCAATCCGAATCACCACACCTACCAAGTGAGCCATGGTACGATAAGACTTGTGTTAAAAAGTTCTAGTAAACAAATTGTCAGAGTAGGCTGTCTAATAGTTCAATAGTCACAGTAATTGGATAGAAGACCTGGCTGACCTCTTTGTTTATATTTTGTGAAGAAACAAGAAAGAAAAGTAACTGGTACTGCACTAGGTACAAAACAAATCTCTGGTTGCAACACTGCTTTCAAATTGTCTTGCACTTTCATGGTAATTTGGAAAGTGAAATTATCTGCACCCCTTCGGGGCCATCTTTACTGTAAGTGATCAACCTGCTGCTTCCCTAATGACTGCCATACTTTGCAGCCAATAAGATACTTATCCTGAAGACACTGCTTTGATGAAATGATCCAGAAAGTGTAACTCATTTCCTGAAAGCTTTTTTTTTTAGCTAAAATCCTTCAGTAATAATAAAACCAGTCAATGATTACTAGTTAGCAACTTTTTTCTGCATAGTCTGTGGTCACTAACATTTGAAAGATTATTTGGAAAGTTCTAGAAATTCAACATGCAATGTTCTCACATCTTGGTGAAGCGTTAGGTTGAGATAGATTTGTTTATGACCGCACATGACGCCCGTGGTTCCTGACTACATAACTCTCAGATCCCTGCAGTATAGCTTCCTAAAAATGATTCAATTAGCTTGCTGCAGTTGAAGCCCGGCGCGTGTAAATAATTTGGTTTCTTTAAAATGTTTAAACAAAGATTTATTATTTTGAATTTAAGTTTGGCAAAGATTGAGGTTAATTCCATCGCTGCCAGAATCCACATGGGGAATGTGGCTGGGGCTTTGATTCAGTAATTGATGGTCAATCAAGCCTCATGATTTGTGTATTTGTGGTATCTTTGTTTTTATTAATAGAAGTGTAGCTCTGCGCTTAAACTCCCATCTTTTCCGACTCTGGGTCTGCTTTCTACTGGTAACCAGCCTTAACCACAAGGCCACCCTTTCACAGTGGAGTGCCCCACACTGCTGCCAGTGCCATAGCCCTTACAGAAGTCTAAGGGTCACCACAGGGGTTAAACAGGCACCCTTACAGAAGGCAGACGACCGTCACAACAGGACACAGTGTTGAGACCAGTTGGCATCAGACGGCAGAGTGTCCGGGTTGGTGAGTAAATCTTTAAGGCAGTTTTAAACCCATTCTATTTGGAAACAACCTCTCCATATGTGTATTAGATACTGTGCTAATAGTTTTAAATCATTTCTTCAGGATGACATTCTATGAAAATGGTTTATTGGAACCCATGCCAAAGCAATGGAAAACAATGAACAGAATGTGTGATCCATACTATTTTCGAAAGGGGTTTCATTTTCAGTGGATTTCATGCCATGCATCATTTTCTGCAGTTCTTAGGAGCTTTAGATGAATAAGTCACGAGCATTTAAGCGGTGTATTCTGCCGAAAAAAAATGCTTCTGGTTCAAATGTGTAAGCAACAACAATGCCATATAAACAAAATCGAAACCTGTCCAAAAACAGTGGGGGAAAAATTAATCAAAACTCAAATGCAAACAAGACCAGCTGACAACCATTTTAACCAAATTAATTAATTATTTTATTATTATTTATTATTATTATATTATTATTATTATTATTATTATTATTGTATGTACACTTAAGAAATTCTGTAAAATTGCAGGACAATGCAGTACAGTAAGCATATATTTGTTTTATGTAAATTCTCATAAAACATATATAATATATTGGCAGATTTATTGATATTTGCCAATAAAAATGTGTGTGTATGTAAAAATTATCATTGTCATTTATTACTCTGGCAGCCAGAAGCAATATCACTATCCACATTAACAATTACAATAAAGTTACAGTATTTTGATCAAATAGAAATTAAAAGGTACAAGTACATCAGGAAGCAATATTTTTCTATTTATAAAAGATTTAGGTCGTTAATGTGCAACATTTAAAATTAAAGGTGTGATTGTAAAGCAGCTGCTTTCGCTCATTCCTATCAAAATTACATCTTGTTCAAGTAACGATGTGACAGAGAGCACTCTGTCGTGGTTCCTTTGCAAATGTGTGCAGCCAGGGCACGGAATAGGAGATGCGTGGCTGGGCAACCAATTGAGCAGTTAGCCTCACCTGACGCTGAGCTGATCGGGAGGCCCTGATTAGCTGGGGGGCATGCCCGTAGAGGCTGTGTGGAGCTCAAAAAGCATCTGTGCCACAGCTCGAGCCTAGTACATGGCCATTGCTACACAAACAGGTGCCATTGAGGAGGAGAGCGTCTGCTCCACAGGATTAACTACTACGGAACCCCTTAACTGCAAGACAGTGCTCGTGAAGGTATTGCCCAGCCGAGAACGTTTGAAGAGGCAAGAGTCTTCATGAGGATGCCATGACCCCAGCTGTCCAGAAGTAGATTAGTCTAGAGGAGGTTGATCCCAAAATGTATGAAGTGGGGTTTTATTGTGTAGTAGGTTCATCTTTTAGTGGAACACCTTTTAGTGCTCATCTTTTATTTTTATCTTTGTTTTGTTTTGTTTTCTTTATTAAATAAGAACATAAGAACATAAGAAAGTTTACAAACGAGAGGAGGCCATTCGGCCCATCTTGCTCGTTTGGTTGTTAGTAGCTTATTGATCCCAAAATCTCATCAAGCAGCTTCTTGAAGGATCCCAGGGTGTCAGCTTCAACAACATTACTGGGGAGTTGATTCCAGACCCTCACAATTCTCTGTGTAAAAAAGTGCCTCCTATTTTCTGTTCTGAATGCCCCTTTTTCTAATCTCCATTTGTGACCCCTGGTCCTTGTTTCTTTTTTCAGGCTGAAAAAGTCCCTTGCGTCGACACTGTCAATACCTTTTAGAATTTTGAATGCTTGAATTAGGTCGCCACGTAGTCTTCTTTGTTCAAGACTGAACAGATCCAATTCTTTTAGCCTGTCTGCATATGACATGCCTTTTAAACCAGGAATAATTCTGGTCGCTCTTCTTTGCACTCTTTCTAGAGCAGCAATATCTTTTTTATAGCGAGGTGACCAGAACTGCACACAATATTCAAGATGAGGTCTTACAAGTGCATTGTACAGTTTTAACATTACTTCCCTTGATTTAAATTCAACACTTTTCACAATGTATCCGAGCATCTTGTTAGCCTTTTTTATAGCTTCCCCACATTGTCTAGATGAAGACATTTCTGAGTCAACAAAAACTCCTAGGTCTTTTTCATAGATTCCTTCTCCAATTTCAATATCTCCCATATGATATTTATAATGTACATTTTTATTTCCTGCGTGCAGTACCTTACATTTTTCTCTATTAAATGTCATTTGCCATGTGTCTGCCCAGTTCTGAATCTTGTCTAGATCATTTTGAATGACCTTTGCTGCTGCAACAGTGTTTGCCACTCCTCCTACTTTTGTGTCGTCTGCAAATTTAACAAGTTTGCTTACTATACCAGAATCTAAATCATTAATGTAGATTAGGAATAGCAGAGGACCTAATACTGATCCCTGTGGTACACCGCTGGTTACCACACTCCATTCTGAGGTTTTTCCTCTAATCAGTACTTTCTGTTTTCTACATGTTAACCACTCCCTAATCCATGTACATGTGTTTCCTTGAATCCCAACTGCATTCAGTTTGAGAATTAATCTTTTGTGCGGGACTTTGTCAAAAGCTTTCTGGAAATCTAAATAAACCATGTCATATGCTTTGCAATTATCCATTATCCATTTTTTGCATCCTCAAAAAAATCAAGCAAGTTAGTTAGACACGATCTCCCTTTCCTAAAACCATGTTGACTGTCTCCCAGTACCCTGTTACCATATAGGTAATTTTCCATTTTGGATCTTATTATAGTTTCCATAAGTTTGCATATAATAGAAGTCAGGCTTACTGGTCTGTAGTTACCTGGTTCAGTTTTGTTTCCCTTTTTGTGGATCGGTATTACGTTTGCAATTTTCCAGTCTGTCGGTACCACCCCTGTGTCAAGAGACTGCTGCATGATCTTGGTTAGCGGTTTGTAAATTACTTCTTTCATTTCTTTGAGTACTACTGGGAGGATCTCATCCGGCCCAGGGGATTTGTTTATTTTAAGAGCTCCTAGTCCCTTTAACACTTCTGCTAAAGTTATTTAAAACTGGATAGGAACTGGATGACATGTGGGGCATGTTGTCAGTATCTTCCTTTGTAAAAACTTGTGAAAAGTAATCATTTAACATATTTGCTATTTTTTTTTCTTCCTCTATGATTTTGCCATTTGTATCTCTTAAACATTTAATCTCCTCTTTGAATGTTCTCTTGCTGTTGTAATATTGGAAAAACATTTTGGAATTGGTTTTAGCTCCCTTAGCAATGTTCATTTCTATTTCTCTCTTGGCCTTTCTAACTTCCTTTTTGACTTGCATTTGCAGTTCTGTGTACTCTTTCTGTGTACTTTCTTTTTGGTCCTTTTTTAATGCTCTGTAAAGTGCCTTTTTTTCGCTGAATATTTTTTTTAATTGATCTATTAAACCATTTTGGCAATTTAGTTTTACATTTAGATTTGTCTACTTTAGGGATGTAATTGTTTTGCGCCTCTAGTACTACGTTTTTGAAGAACAACCATCCTTCTTCTGTGGGTGTTTTCTCTATTTTACTCCAATCTACTTCTGTTAGTCTCTGTTTCATACCTTCATAGTTTGCTTTTCTAAAATTGTAAACCTTAGCTTTAGTCTTTACTTTTGGGGATTTTAAAAAACACTTCAAATGAGACCA
This sequence comes from Polyodon spathula, assembly GCF_017654505.1. Lineage (NCBI taxonomy): Eukaryota > Metazoa > Chordata > Actinopteri > Acipenseriformes > Polyodontidae > Polyodon > Polyodon spathula. The sequence continues at coordinate 3,630 of NW_024475586.1, read as the reverse complement.
TGTTGTGGTCTGAGTTTGCCAGTGGTTCTCTGACCTCTGTTTTAGTTATTCTATCTTCGTTATTTGAAAAGACTAAATCAAGGCATGCCTCCCCTCTAGTGGGTGCCTTCACAAATTGTGTTAGGAAGCAGTCATTTGTCATTTCCACCATTTCTATTTCATCCTTCGCGCTACCCACCGGGTTTTCCCATTTTATTTGGGGGAAGTTGAAATCCCCCATTAGTATGGCTTCTCCTTTGCTACACACATTTCTAATGTCATTGTATAACAGATTATTTTGCTCACTGTCTGAATCTGGCGGTCTATAGCATGCTCCTATTATTATGCCCTTTGAATTTTTGTCTGTTATTCTGACCCATATTGATTCGGTTTTATTTTCTTTGTCCAGGTTTAACACCTGGGCTTCAAGACTGTTTCTTATGTATAGCGCTACCCCTCCTCCTCTTCTGTCCTGCCTGTCTTTCCTATACAGTGTATACCCACAAATATTATATTCGTCCCCATCACTCTCAGATAACCACGTTTCTGTAACACCTATCACATCATAGTTACCTGTTAGTGCAGTAGCTTCAAGTTCTAGAATTTTGTTTCTGATACTTCTAGCATTTAGATAAATACATTTAATGGTTGTCTTACCTGAGTTGTTGTTCTTGTTTTGATGCAGTCTCCCTTCTGTTTTTTTTTTGTTGATTTCTCCCCCCTTTCCTTTCTAGTTTAAATGCTTCCGAACCTGCTCGAGGATCTTTTCTCCGAGTAGACTAGTTCCCTTGTTATTTAAATGCAGTCCATCCCGTCTATACAGATAGTCCTCGTTGTAGAATGTGGTCCAATGATCAAGATAGGTGAAGCCTTCCCGTGTGCACCACATCTTCAGCCATGCGTTTTGATTAATTATTTCCAGCTGTCCATATGGTCCTTTGCAAGGTGCTGGTAGTATACCAGAAAATACCACAGTTTTGGTTTTCTCTTTTAATTTCCTTCCTAGCTCTCTGAATTTGTTTTGCAGGGATTTTGGTCTGTCTCTTCCAATGTTGTTTGTACCGATGTGGACGACTACTACCGGGTCGTCTCCTGTTCGTTCTAGGAGCCTGTCCACGTTTTCAGTGATGTGCTTGACCGAGGCTCCCGGAAGGCAGCACACTGTTGTAGTAAGGGGGTCCAAACTGCGAATTGAACTTGCTGTGTTTCTCAATATGGAGTCCCCAACAATCATGACCTCCCTTCTTTTTACTGTCTTGTCACCACTGTCAATAGGGTCCTGGATGTTGTTCCTTTCATTCTCTTGTTGTTGGTTCTGCTCATCAAAATTCTGAAGTGACTCAAATCTGTTGGTTGTTTTGATTTCTGGTGGTTGTGTTTGACGAAGTTTCTTTTTTTCCCTGCTTCTGCCTACCTGAACCCAGCTGTTCTGACCTTCTATCTCCCTGGTGGCTTTCAGTCTGTTAGGGGTGATGCAGACTTCCATGAATTGTGGGTGTGCCAGTTCCTCAAGATCCTGTTGCTGTCTCACTTCTTCCAGCTCCATTTCTAGCATGCTTACTAGTTTATGCAAATCCTGGATCGCGCTGCACTTTACGCACACTTGGTTTAGCTCCGCTGGGTTTTCTCGGATTTCCCACATCAAGCAGGTGTCACAGATTACTGGCTTGAAGACCATGTTGAGGTTTTTTTTTTTTTTTTTTTTTTTTGTGACCCTAATGTGACCCTAGGGCTACTATTGCTGGTACCCTAGTGTCAGCACTTGTGTTTATTAAATCTGCAAGTCTGTATGGTGAGTCAACACTCAATGCTCTGTGTCTGTCTCAGTTTTGCTCAGTGACGACCACACACATAACACTTCACCCTGTTACAAACCATTGTTTATTTAGAAACACCAGGAACCAAAAGGTAATGTTTTACCTTATCCACTAAATACAAAAATATAAACTATATATATTTTACATAAGCTCCGATTCTGTTGGTGATAGAGCATCCCAAACATTTATTTATTTATTAGCGCTATACGCTTATGTGCATCCGTAACTTTATAGGTGAAAAAAAAAACATAATAAAGTTCTTTTTGTATTCGTTCCTGTGTATACCTCTATGCCTCGACATACTTTTGTCTGAAACGACTCCTCATATCAGAACATTCTATAAAAAAGCAGAACCCCTATTTAGCGACATTTGTGATGAGCTGATTTTAGTATGTGATGCAACTGAGAATTTACAAAACAAAAACTGATTTTTTTTCTTTTGGGGGACATTTTCAATAACCGTTCTGTACAAGCTTCTAACACAAGTAACAGTGACATTCTGGGGGCAATAAATATGCCTCATGACACCAGTGAGCAAGTCAACCTTTGGAGACTTCTGACTGCCTTATCAACTACTATAAATTAAATGCAACTGTTCACCCTGTTTTTACAAGTAAACATTTCTAAATTTCAGTATTTAAGTGGATCATAACAGTATATGTTACTTTTCAATTTGTTTGCTCTAAACATTGTAAGAATGCACTCAGGTAACCTCAGCTTCTACATTTCTGCAAGCCTTTCTGTTTATGTGCATATATTATTATTATTATTATTATTATTATATTATTATTATTATTATTATTATTATTATTATTATTATGTATTTCTGAGTAGATGCCATTATCCAGGGTGACTTACAGTTGTTACAAAATATCATATTACAGATATGAGTCGTTATAAAATACAATCAATTCAGTAATATGATGCAAGACTGATACAATTGGGTGCCATGAGTGGTACATCTAATCTGCTAGTGGTGGAAGAGCAGAGGGGGCAAGAGACTTGTTAAATACCAATAATAAAAACAAGCAAATCTTATGGAAACATGATTTGCCTTTCTCGCCTCTTAGCTCATTGACGAATAAACTACATTATCTAGATTCAATCAGTCATACTCTTCTAAAGTATTTCTGATAAATACAGTTGTCAGAATCCGTCGCTATCCGATGAGAAATGGGAACAGGGTTAGGTCAGCCAAGACACTGAATTTGTTTAATGACAAATTGTGCTTAGGAATAAAATACTTCATTCATGTACGCAATAAAATCTGATACTGTTGGTTGAAAAATAAAATCAATTATTACATTGAACATTTCTCAAAAGGCACATATTTTTAAATACTACTTTGGCACCATGGCAGAACCACAGAAGGTGATGACTGTAAAATTTAAAAGAAAAAGTAGACCATGCCCAAAGAGTTCCCCAATTACAGACACTTTGACAAATGTGCATCAAAAGGTGCACAATTAAGGACATATGTTTTTTTTCCCCATAAAACAGTGTTCTTAAAGTCTATAGTAAACACTGAGCTATATTTGTAGCTCAGGTAGTTTTCACTCATAGTTACAGCTAACTTAAATTTTGTTATTGGTGACTATTTTGTCACCTGAGTTATACCTGCTTTTAAACCAATATGGTGATCATGAAATATTGCTATTTTTGTGTCAAAAATCAAAAGAAAACAAGACACACAGAAAGGACAAGTATTATGAATATTCTTTTTGGTCCGCACCCCCCGTCCCACCAGAGTGCAGACCAGGGAAACCAGTTGCACCAATCCCAGTTCCCAAGATGTTCCTGTGTATGCTGATTTTAAGAAAATCATGACAATGTG
>NW_024475585.1:0-1586 GCF_017654505.1 Polyodon spathula | reverse complement strand
TTTTTCTTTTTTTTCCCCACATTTAAATGCTTGCTGTTCACCTTGGTCCACTTCTGACATGGAAAATGATTCAAATGTATTTTATGCGTGCCGCACAAAGTGGGGTGTAGTCCCCTCAATTTTTTGTTCTGAGAACAGAATCATGAGTTTGAAGCACATTAGGAAATTCAGCAGGATAAACAAGACAAATCATTCCTTGGAAATCATGTCACCAGTTTGCTCACACCAACTACATCCATATTCACCATTAAACTCAATAGCATTCTGCAAGACAGGCCATGCAACAGCCACATGTACAGATCTCTGGAAACAATCTGCTCCCCAGATTATTCTGAGTAAAAGGGTTTTTTTTTTCACGTAAACCCTTCGTTGCCTAATTTTACAGTTTCAACAACAAATAGTCTTCAGAATGAATCTACGTGTGGCTTAGAACTGCCAAACCAGAAAGACACTAAAAAGGTGCGTTTCCTACGCAAATCTGTGGAGATTTCATTTCTATGAAATTGAATTAGTCAAACAGAATAAAGCAAGGACTTAAATATTGGTACACCATTGAAGTCACTTAGAAGTAATTCTGTTAAATTAAAATTGTTGTATCAGATTTTCAAAACATCAGCCATTATAAACATCACTTACTACATCAGTAGAGGAGATTCTTGTCAATTTGTGATGAGTTTGTCCATATCAATGAATTGTAAAAAAAATACTGAAGCTGTCTTTCTATAGGTAGAGACAAGAACAAAATCACCTGTTCCCATATGATCACAAAGTTCCAAGTCTGAATTACAATCTGGACAGCTGGTAGAAAATGGATCTGTTCCACAGTATGCAAGACACACTTCGCAATACAAGTGAATTTTAATAGTGTTTTTAGAATTTGTAAAATGCTTAGACAATTGGAAAACACTAGATGGAAAAACACCAGGGAATATGAACTCAAATAATTTTAAAAGATCAGCTGTAGCCTCCTTAGTTAAGCCATGTTGCAATATGAGTGCATTTATCATCAGAACCGATTGAGCCTTTGTGTTATTTCGTAGTTAAAATATAAACTTATTATTTTTTTTTTTTAATGCTTCCGACCTTAACTCAGTCTGTGAAGCTAAACCCCTGATGCAACCATGATTGACAGCGCTATCTCCAATGGAGACTCCACAAGTTAATGTAGCAACGAATGAAATTGTATCTCTTAAGTATTTACAGCAAATATATTAGTCAGTATATAGTTAGCTTATATGCATTATATACACTTTAAAACATAAGCATAAAAGATATGTATTCATAATACTAATATATTGTGTACGACAACGTATTACAAACAATACAACATGCATGGTAATTAATATTACCAAATGTTTGAGGGCTTGTTTCCAAACACAATAATCAGATAATAAATTGCTTACAAACAATTATGGATTTGCAGCATCTGACTGATCATTTATGTCAGCATCCTCCGTGCCTTTTTTTTTTTTTTTTTTTTATTGTTTCTTTTTTTTTTTTTTATTTTTTGTTGTTTTTTTTATGACACGCAAATGACAAGCAATACATGCAGTATAGTTACAAATACACTAGGGTAGCTGCATTTG
>NW_024475584.1:0-17425 GCF_017654505.1 Polyodon spathula | reverse complement strand
AAAGACATCTCGTTCCCATCAATGACAGACCGAAAGGGATCACCCCAATGCACGCATTTCAGGGTTCAGTTTTAGATGCAGATCAGTCCTGTTGCATGTGAGCTATAGAATCACGAGCTTTCAAAAACACCTAGCAACCATTATGACATCAGTGTGATGTAAACCTTTTCTTTATGACTTTATGTTAAATAGCAAATTCTGCAAAAACCTTTGTATAAATCTAATTTTCTAGGTATTTTTAGGCAGTTTTTACATTGCCTAGCAACAGAGCTGCTGCCGTTTAATTTATTTATTCCCTATCCATCATTTTTATCCCTACTCAAATACTGTTCAGTATAATTTTTTTTTTTTTCAAATAAACATGGGTGTTTTCTTTTAGGCCATTTTTCAACAACTTAAAACCCAAAAAAGGGGAAAAAAAAAAAAAAAAATAAAATCGTATACCTTATCTCATGCACACCCATTAGATAAGGTCACTGCAGGGGGGGTGGGTGGGCCTGGGGGGGGATGGTGGTGATAAGTCGTAAACCAGGGATTCCCATTCTGCAGGTTGTGATGAGGGGTTAGGGCTGCGGTGGGATTAATCTGAAGCATAGCCACAGCAGGGCAAATACGTAATGTTTTTTTAGTGCACCTTCAGGAAGTCTGCTCTACACTCAAAATCATCTTCAGCTCAGGGAGATAACACTAACACGTCCACGGTCTTAGCCCAGAGGTTCTTATTTTGCTAAAATTTTATTCCGCTATCCAACAAGGGTAATTCCATATAAATGATCGGCCCCAATTTGATTAACTGGCCACTCTGGCACCCCCTTGTCCGAGATTTGCACTCTTATATAATAGAAGATAATATAATTATATAGATCTAATTAGAATTAATATAATATATACACACACACACTCATTTATATATATATAATCTTATTGGCTTCTAATGTTTAGAATAGAATACAATAAAACAGGAATTTATAAAAACGCATGAAACGCCTAAAAGCCCTGTACATATAATAATAAAAACTAAAATGCCTTGTTAAACAGTATTTTTTCAATAGATTTTAAAATGGGCACCGATGCCGAGTCGCTGCTATGTTTCAGCAGAGGATTCCACAAGCAGGGAGCCCGGTACCCGAATGCCCTCCCTGACTCCCAGTTTAGAGAAGAGCTTTCCAGGTCAACATCCCTGCTGGAGAAGAGCAGGGCTAATGAAGGCTGGATTTATCGCTAATAGATGACACAATATCATCATTATTCAGAACCCAGAACATACAATGATACAGTCGAACACCCCCATGGGAAGTAAAGTAAAGTAAGTGGAAACTGGGAGAGATGACGATTTGTTTCAAAAATTCAAATATTGTAGATCGGGGTAGTGGGCGTACTTCGAGATAGAGAATTAACCATATCACACTCACATTTTTGTAACAACCACCCCCCAGCCCCCCTCCCCCCGCCCGCCCCCGCCTGCCCCCCCCCCCCACCCGCACAGACTAACTCTCACCCGACCACAGCACCCCCCCCCCACCCACCCTTATTGGTATTGGACACCTTGTTTTGTTACCTTGTTCACGTTCTTGTTCACACAGAGATAAGCATGCTGGTAAGATGACACTGATGTTGGTTTGTAGGGGGTCATTGGACAGCTTCGTTGGTTGTTTCGTGTGGTTCTTTTGTGAATATCAATCCAATCCACAATCCTCCCACACCAAGTCCAGGCTGGCACTGCAGATGAAAGGCGTGCCAACCCCATGTGACCAGAGAGTGTGGCGTTGATTTAGTCTCTCCATGCACAGCAGTGATTACAGTACCTCTATATGCCCTTGACAGCTGTTTATTTGATCTCACTTTCAGATAACTTTTTGGAAAAGTAATAGTAGCTAACAAAATAGTCCCAGAAATTCTCTCTGCCTTGAACATCCATTCATTAATGTGTAGTTTTTAAAGAAACACATTTTAGTAAATATGGATTTTCATTTCAAAACCCTGGTTAAATCCTGGTTACTACTATCTAGGTTAAAGGAGAAAGCCCTTGCTTTTAGTTTACCTGCAGCAAGATGCACTTCCCTGGGTTCATATTAACCTGGAAGACACTGTTGTGGAGTTGAATTGCTTTGATCACTGTCATGAAGTCGAACAGTAAACCTTCACTGGAAGGGCAAGGCCAAGCCAATTTTAAGCTGAAAGGGAACATGAGAGACCAAACTTCGGTGGCTTGGAACTGGTATCTGGCGAGAGCTGGAGTAGACAGGAAACCAGACTACGGAACCCCAAGGGATAGTCTTGTGTTGATACAGAAAGAATTGAGCTCAAACTAGAGTCCCTGGGAACCAGGTGCAAGGCACAGTTCCTGAAAAAGTGGCATTTGTTTTCCCTCCGACTTTGTAGGAAAAACAGTTATCAGAGAGAAAGAAAGCAAGTTTTTCTAGAAATCAACAAACAACAAACATTAACATGTTTTAACACAATTGCGGACACTGCAATGCAGATTTTAAAAACTTCAGCCAAACATCAGTTGAACTCTTCCATGTGGAGGATCTGACGCGGATTTAGGGATCACCTTTATTTACTATTGCTAACAATAAAAACGATGAACTCTGAATATGAACTGACAGCATTGTACACAGACAAACAATTTCTACCCAAGTGGAAAGCCTCAGACAGCCTACGTGCTCTGTTAATACAGATAAGTCCTGGAAAAAGCAGATTGCACTGCATATAACTGGACCTTATACTATTTAATGCTGAGGTGTCTTCCACCAGTAATACCATCCAGCTTGCCCCCCATGACAGTCTCATTAAAAACCATGACCAGGTCAAAGAAAGGTAACTTATGTCTTCGAGAAATGCATCATCCATTAAAAAACGAACCGGTGGTATTGAAGCCTTGGTTTGCCTACATGGTTGCCACTTCAAATTTCACTGATAATTTAATTAAAATCGAAGTTTCAATTCAATTCTGAGGTAAAAACACACATATACATCATAGAATAAATAGTTACTTGAAAAATCTGTTTAAAAATTTAAAAACTAATCTCAAAATGTGTGTAGCCGGAATTATTATTTTGGTCTTCATCAGGTGTCCATGTAAGGTGTAACCAGTTTGCACTTCTCCTCTCCCTTTTTAATTTCCCGAGTTTTGGATTTCGATACTAAGCTTTGTACATATGCAACAAAACAAACAGCAACAGTTGTTTTCTGGTATTATTCACTTCACTGTATGACCGGAAGGTGCAGTGTGCAGGAAGTGACCTATTTCGCAACCCAACCAGGAAGTTACTATGTCAGCGCAAGTGCCAGTTTTACTATACGTGTTCGTCATTATCGCATGCCTATTGGAGGGGTGGGAAGTAAGAAATGTCAAATGCAAAAATCTTATATCTGTAACTCAGATAAAAACGGTGGGCGGTGGGGGAGGGAATTTGATAAGATGGCTAGTGTGAATCCGGCTCACGTCGTGTCAATGCAAGCAGCGATGAGTTCTCCTAAACATCACCAAATGCATAAAGATCCGAAGGCTCGTTAAATCATCCATCTCCCGCGGCCGCCGGAGACAGATCCGTCAGCCGCAGTCCCATCAGATGGACCCATACATGAATACACTTTTATAAAAAGCTTGGTTAGGAGCTATTTAACACTACAAGGGCTTTATATATGTGCATCACTCTGACCTCTCATCCCCAAAGCGGTACAGTATTTTAGCAGCATGCCGCATGCGGAGGAGGGGTAAGCAAGTAGTGGTGTTTAAGGTTTTATTTTATTTGGGGATATAGTTAACCAGTCTTACAGAGAAACCTATGACAGTGCTATGTACAAGTGTTAATACACAAACCGTTGATCACTTCCCATAAGATAATAAAGAACGTGATAAACAACAGCGCTGAACGCCCAAGTGTGGAATCTTATACAAAAAAATGGCAACCCCCCCCCCCCCCACCAAAAAAAAATACAATATCAAACAATTATTATTATTATCTTGTTTTTTTTTTATAAGAAGGGGACGGGTCGGCTTTCTGTAACACAGATCCGCAGCGCGCCGGCGTATGTGCAAAGTCTTGTGTTCTATCAGGAACTTGCCCTGCTTTGAATTCTGGGTATATGTGGTAGGGAGTTTGAGGGGAGCTGGGGGCCTAAGTGCTCAGGGCCCATAATATTTTCCATTCATACATGTCGCGGCGTAAGGCAGCAGAGTTAGAGGCTTTGCCGGTCAATCTCCTTGAAAAAAAAAACAAACCCCCGGGAACCACGGCACGGTCCATGAAAGCGGGGACGGGGGACCAAAGCAGATGGCTAAGGGGGACAGTAAGAGGAGATTAGGGGAGGAGGATGAACTTCCACTGCGGTCCTCAGGAGGCACTACACGCCCCTAATTTACATGAACCTCATTAAGTAGCTTCAAAAGTCATCTTCATTTCTTTTTTCTATATTTAAAATCACATTTCCCCACCTATTGTGTTTGCTATCACTTTGAGAGGTTGTGGATCCTCCTGCTCTGATACTGAGCTCCAATCATTTGAGCTGCTTTGCACCTTTCTGGAGAATCTGAAGTGCCGAGACCAAAAACCTTCCTCCTCCAACCATTGGTTGGGACACTGTGACCTGGTTCAGCTCTGCCCAGGCCCCCGGGCTTAAAAAAAAAAAACCTCTAATTGATACCACGACAGACAAGAAGCCCGGGCTTGTGGTGGCGTGGGAAGTTCAACAAATCCAAGGGGGCCCACACTGGTCACATTTGATTTGTAATTAAATGGGGGGAAAGGCTGTTTGTTCTTTGGAACTTAGATTTTTCTTCAGGTGAGGCTCAAAAACCGCCAGGTAAAAAGGGGCCACGGGGGTTTAGGAGAAAACAGTTACAGTAAACAGGATCCCACTGGTCAGAATGATTGTAACGGGCCACATAAAACAGTAAGGGGAAAAAACTGGGCTATTTTAAACTCTGTATAAAAGTAAAAAAACAATTCCCAGTACAAATTTACATAACCATGAAAATACGTATATTTTTAACACGGGTTCTCCACATTTTTCCTTACATAAATAAACCACCAACAGGGGACAGGGGAAATGGTTAACATTGGTATTTAAAATTTTTTGAAATGGGAATTTTATTTCCCCCCTTGACTGTATCGGGGGGGGCTAATTGAGGCTTTTTTTTTTTCTTTTTTTTCTTTGGAATTTAATATGGATACTTTGCCAGTTGCTGCGGCCTCAACTCTATTCTACTTCAAGGAGATCACATACGCGAAAGTGGGAGAGGGGGGGGGCCACTAGGGGAAAAAAAAACACGCGGGATTAGAAAGCAGCCATTGGGGGACTTTGGACATCTTTCTCAGGGTAAAACCCAGCACTGGTTTCCAATGGTTTTTTCCAGACCCAGTTGGTCTTCTTTTCCTGTTGAGATCTGAAAAAAAAAAAAAAAAAAAAAAAAAAAAACAACAAGTGCTAGGTGAACAGTAGTTTTAGTTGTTCATTACCACTGGCAAAAAAATTTAAATTATAAAAACAAAAATCCAAAAAAAAAAACACTTTTTTTTCCCTCATAATTAAATGTGAGACTTACTCCCATTGATGGCAAGGTTACATAATAGGGTTAAGATTTACACGGGATTATTTTTGGTTGGCTCTATGTAATTAACTAGGCATCCACCCCAGGATTTAACTTAAATTTCATCATTTTTGTAAACTGCCAAACGAAAAGAAAGGGACGGAAATTTCTGGATCATTTTCATATAAACAGTGCGCATCCTTGGTTACTTAAGAAATGGAAAGTGTTAGTGAAGTTCTGAAATCATAAGCTCAGACGGCGGGACATGGTGAAAAAAACGTAGACGTGTTTCCACCCCCCCCCCCCCCAGGAAAAGGGAGGTCTGCATGCGGGGCGGCCCCGAAGTGGGGGGCGTTCAGTGCCCGACGAAAAAAAGTGGCCCAGCATGGGGGGGACGGGTTTTTTGTTTTTTCCAAAAACCGTCCAGAGATTGGGGTTAACCTTGCTGCTGCGAAGCGGAGGGGATGGGGGGACCCCAGGGGAAAACCGGCTTCCGGAACCGGGTGACGGGGGTTGGGCGGCAAGCGTTACTTCGGCTAAAAGCTCTTCACTGGACAGGGGGAGGATGCCATTTGAAGGCTAACACCTTGGATTGTCTTTAAACCCCATGCTGAATCTGAATTGTTTTCTTAATTTCGGTGAAATGGGTATCTAAAAGGTGGGTTATAATCTGTTGTACTGGGACTGCATGGGAAAAAAACTCATTTTGGATAGAAAGAAAGTGCGGGTTAGCACTTTTGTCCCCACAACACACCAGTTCTGAAGTGAAAAAAAAAAACAACACAGTATTGTGGGGGGACAAAACCTTGGTTAAACCAAACACGGGGAGGCCAAGATAACACAGGGGTTGGGGGGCCGAAAGAAAAGGAAAAAAGCATTACAGGCAGGGACAAATTCAGAGTGGGGAAATAAAATTACATCAAACCAATTTTCAAATTAAAGTTTTAAAAAAAAAAAACAAAAGCAAAGAAAAAAAATATTTTCTTCCCCGAAGAAAAAATTTTGGTAGTTATTTTAGATTACAGCTGGATTAATCCTTGCTATTTGATGCCGACTAGTGTTTGGTTAAAATCACGACCACCCGAGGGGGGTAAGAGAAGGAAAAAACGCGGGGGGGCCAATACAATTATATCGTGAGTGGTGAAAAACAACGTGTCTAGCTTTAGAATCAAGGGGGTGCCAATCTAATTTTCTTAGCTGACCCAAGGTTTTTGTCTCATTAGATCTGGACACGCCGGTTGGGCTGGAGGGGGGGGGAAACAAAAGGGGGGGGGGGGGGGGACCCCAGGTTCGCACTGGGCTTGAGGGAAAATTGGCAAGCTTGTTAGGTTTTTTTTTGGCCGGGGTGGTTGTGGTTTGGAAAAAAAAAAAAAAAAAAAAAAAAAAACTTCACCTCCTTGGAAGGACCTTCCAGTTCTTTTATCCGCAGCGCGGTGGGGGGCTGGAAAGCGGGGGGCTTGCCCCGCCTTATGGGTTCAGGTGATTCTGAACAGTGGCGTGGGACCGGGAAGCTCCTGGCAGGGGGGCTACTGGGCCTGATTTCAAGCGGGTTCAGCGGGGCACAGAGGTCCCAGGGGGGGGGGGGGTGGGGACGTCCAATCCGGTTGCTGCAGGGGGGCCCTGGGGAAACCGTTTTCTCTGGGGCAGGGAAAATGGTTTGCTTGAGAGGAGAGGAGGGAGGAGGGGAGGGACGGAGAGAGGCGTGAGAGAGGAGAGAGGGTGGTGGAGGGGATGGAGGGGGGACGGAGAGCTGGGGAGGAGGAGGAGACGAGATGGAGGTGAGAAGGTGAGGGACTTAATTAACTGCCAGGGGCAAAAACATCAGTGTCCTGCAACTTCATGAAGCCACCAGGGGGCTAGGGAATGTATGGATTTAAACGAAGTGGTTACCCTCTAAGGGAGGTCAAGTGGTTTAAAGCTAATTTTAAACACAAGGAGATCAATAAGGTGGACACTAGTAAAACAGGGGTAGAAAATGATAAGAGGTTGGGTCAAGGGACAAATATTTAAACTGGTTCACTCGTCGAGGCATCAAATTCAGGGGAGGGCTCTCAAAATGTGGGCCCGTAGTTATTACAAATTAAAACCATGGGGGCATTGCCTTTTTGAGCAATTTTAAAAAAGCATGGTTTTCCAACACAGGGCTTTTGATATTAAGGATATAAAATGGGACCTTAAGCCATTGAAAATAGAGGGTTCAAAGTAACAACCATTACTTGAAGCCAGAATGGGAACGTCTCCAAGCATTCCAGGGAGCGTAGAGGGAAAAAGGAAACTTTCCAAAAAATAATTATTAATTAAACAAAAAAAAACAAACTAACAAGGGGCTGCTTATCCCAGATTATGGCCCACCAATTAACAAAGTGGGATTTCATGTCACATGTTAAAGTTTCTTTTAATGGCCATACAAAAAACACTTGGTAAAACATCTGCAGAGATGGGGAGTGTGAATTCTAAACACTTAAGGAAATGTCTTATGGGGGACAAAGCCTTGGTGCTAAATGTGTTTGTAAAACCAACGCTCAAAACACCCCAATCTACCATAAAAACAGATTTAGATGTAACCATTTAAATTAGCTTTTTCCCATCTGGCATTTTTTTTTATTTTAGGACCTTGGAAATTACTTTCGTTAAGTGTTCAGTGGGCGAACCTCCTAACATTCATGTTAAAGGGTGCACCACCACTGTATAAGGGGAAAAACCACACTGGCATTTGCCATGCCATTCAGCCCCCATCTATGGGGCATCTGGTTTTCCCCAGTTAGTCTGGGACTGATCATTCCCAATACTTGTTCAAGGCCCTGGGTTGTTTAATGGATTCAAGTTATGCAGCACTCATAACATGACTCTAGGAAATTCAATTCGTCAGGGGCTTCATTTTATTATATCCACTTAATGCAGGAGGGCGAAGGTTCGGGTTTCCTTTATGTTTAGTATTGAAACGCTTTTAAACAAAATCTGTTTTTTGGCGGTGCCCCCGATTTCAAAAAACCAAGTTTGGGATGGTGATACAAATATTTCCCCCCACTCCCCAAAAATTGGCCAAAAGGGGACCTTGTTCCTACTGTGGGTCCCGTTGTTGTAATGGGGGGGCGCGGCATCCTTTAAAAATTAAAACTTCCAGTGTTCCCAGTAATTTATTGTTAGCATTTCGAGGATTCCAAGAAAAAAAGGGAGGAAACCTGTTCGAGGATTGGTGGGGGGGGGGACACAACCTGCATTAAAAAAAGGGATGTGCCTTTAAAAAACAATAAAGCGGATGGATTTTTGAAATAACAACATGAAAAACAAACAAAGACACCAGGATATACCCAAGCTATTTGGTAATTTCCACTTAATGATGAAACCAGGCTTCCCACTCTGGACTAAATTTGCAAGGCTTGGACCTGTCGGCTGTTACGGTGGTTGCTTGGCTGCAGACTTCACCTGGGAGGTTATGACGGCCGCTGTCGTACCTCCAGGGGGGGCAAGTTGGCCCAGCGCGGGGGCACTGTGGGGGTGGAAGGGGCCCTTGGGGTTTCCAAAACAGGTTGCCCCAGCTGCCGCAGGGTGTGGGACACAGCTCTCCCCAGGGAAGCGGGCAGTGGGGGGACATAAGGTTACACGGGCTTGTCACAGCGGCAGGGTCGGAGTGTTGCTGCTTTCATGGCTCATAACGAGGGCTTGTAAAAAACAGTCGAGGAGCAAACAACGGGGTGGGACCCAGCAGCCTCAGTACAAGAAGTATCGGTCAAAAAAACCCTTTCAAACAACCACGGTGAAGGCAGTGGGGATACCGGCTCTGTGGCAATTTCCCCATCCTTTAATAACTTGCCAATTCCCTGCTGTGAAAACCCACACTTCTATAGGGGTGCGTTTTTATGTTCAGTTATCACAGAGTTTCCAAGAAAAATGTGACCCAATGGGCTGTTGGTAATTATGTATTCCATGGGAAAAAAATTTAAAAACATGTTCTGCAAGAAGTTGTTTGAAAAAGTTTTATACAATTTTTTTTAAATGTGGTAATTGTAAAAATAAAAACATATTAGGGCCAAAAATGTGAAACGCCCTTATTTGAGAACTGACCTGTTACAACTGCAATTTAGGGGAAAACTGGCAAGCCGCGGTTTTAAGTTTTTGCTGTCTGGTGAAAATGATTGGAACAAACTTGCACCCCAAAATGGGCAACGGTTTCTTTAAAACAATGTCTAACACGAAAAAAAAAACAAAAAGGGGGGGACACCAAGGCGAACGAAGACTGGGTTATAAATATTTGAATTTGTTTTCGTTGCCAATTCGCTCCTGGGGTCCCGGGGAAGAAGCATTGAAGGTGGGGATTTTCCGCTACGGTCTTGGTTGGTTATTTTGGTTCTTGGTTCATTTTTTTTTCAAAACGTTGAATCATTTGATAGTCCCTTGATTATCACTGGCAAAATCCAAAATGTTCAAATGGGGGAAAGTTATGAAAAAAAGGAGGGGGACTGATACTTTAAAAAGTTTCAAGGCCTTTTCTTAACGAACGTGCAAGGATAATTTATACGCCTGGCAACAAAAGGGTTTGGATTTTATTTCTTTTACTAAACAGAGATTAAAAAACGCCTCTGTGGTGTAAATGAAAATACTGGGAATTCCTTAATTGTTTTTTAACTGCCTTAATTTGCTGGAAGTGGGGTTTTATATTGAAAAAACCACTGTTGTTTCCAAAGCTTGGTATTGGAATGTTCAAATAAAATTACCCAGGGTCGGGTACAGAAAGAAAAAACTACCAGCTGCCCCAAAGTTTTGCTTTCCATTTGGGTAATGCAATGGCCTGATGGGGAATTAAGTAGAACACACTTTCTTATGAGTGGGGTTACTAAAACAAATAAACATTTTTGAAAATATAATGAACTTAGTTAAGGGCTATGGTAAAGGTAATTTAGCTACAAAATTTCTGTTAAAAAGGGTTGGACAACAAACCCCATTTGGATTAACAACGGTTATGTGTTTGGTCTGAGGGTTTTGGGGGGTTAGAACCAGGTAACATTGTTTGAATACTTTGGAACGCTGGTTTGTGGGGGCTATTGGAGGGGGCCCTCGGTGATGTGCACTTGGGGGGGGTAAAAACATGGGCAATTTTTTTAACATTGTGCAGTGATTTAGATCCAAACTTGTACATCACTATGGGTCGGGGGCTATTTTTTTCACATGGGGGCCTTTCATTAAAAACTCGGGGGTGAAAAACAGTGCTTTTCCTACCTTCTGTTTTGTAAAAAAACCGTTTGCTGTTTACTCCGCTTTTGTCCTTTCATGCGCTCTTTGGTGTTTACTTTCAAAGTCCTGTTCTTGGGGTAAACTATTTCTCTGTTAAACCCGTTCTTCATCTGATTTTTAAACAGTGGCCTTTGTGCCTTTTATTAAGGGCAGGTCTTCTGTTGCAGGCAGGTTGTGTGGGTGTGTGCCGCTTTTCTGCCTTCAACCTGAGATGAGTTTTCTCCCTCCCGTTGGCCCTGGCTTCAGGAAAGCGGAGTACACTGTTTTTCTGGTGGTGGGGGCCAGCGAGCCAGGGGCCTGGGGGGGGGACAAGCCGCTTGCAAAGACACCACGAGGCAGGGGGGGGGCGCCGCCGGGTCCCGAAGTGGGTCGTGGAAAGCCGCTGGCCTTGGACCTTTCTTTTTCCGGGGTCAGGTGGGGTCCCATAATTTGCCCGTTGTTCTTATTCAAGGTTTTACACGGCCACACTGTCCTCACAACAACCCACACAAGCATCCGGTTGTTGGGACGATAAAAATCAGTGAAAAGCAAAGCTTTTTTCAAGTAATCAGTCATGTGTTGTGTTCAGTGAGTGCAAAATTGTAATTTTAGGGCCCCCACCTCAAGATGGTGTTCATTTATATTAACCTGCCTGCAATGGGAACAAAAAACCTCTGGGTGGTTTAGGAATTTCAATTTTTTTCAGTCCAGTAATTCATGTCTTAAGAAAAACAGGGTAGGGCAAACTCGTGTGTGAAAAAACTGTTTAAGGCGGGGCCCCCCCACTGTGCTTTTATATTCAGGGCCTCTTAAAAAACCTTTTAAAAACAGGGGGGGGACTCCATGGCCATTTTACCAGGGTGGGGCCATCATGGTGTTTCCCCTTTTTCTCTCACATTTTAAATGGGAATTGGCATGGGTTGGTGGGGCCAATTAATTAAAGGTCATCAACTTAAATGAAAACCCCCAAATCCATGAATTTGCCTTTTTGACAAAAAGTCTCTGCAAGGAAGTTTTTGAGTTTTCACCATTGCACAAGTCAAAAATTCAAAAAAGCCTTCGAAAAAAGGCAATGGGGTGCTATAATAAAAATGGCACACTTAAAACATGGAGAGGGGTCACCGAAAACCAACTTAATATGGGAATATAAGGAAGGTTAATTCACATCCAAAAAAAAAACAAAAAGGTCAGATGAAAAAGGGCCTAATTTAATATATTTAAAAACATGTTTATGTAGATTTGTGTTGTTGGGTTTAAAAATGTTGAGGGGTGGCGTTTTGGTCAATAAGGCATTCTTTCAGTGCGAGGAATGTCTAACAACTCTCTGGGAAAAGTTTTAGTAAATTGTAAAGCAAAGGCCTTGTTTTTTTGAGTTTTCTTTATTTAATTATTTCTGGACTGTTTGGGAAAAAAACAGTAGTTTTATGTGGGCCCAAGTAATGGGGGTTATACTGAAAGCCTTTGAAACATGTTTTAAAATGATCAAAGTAATGCATGGTTAGATTAATCAACACATTTGAGAATCCTCATTCTGAGCTCTCCAATTTTCTTACCAAACTGTTTCATTTTCTACACTGTTTGGCATCTGTTTCTGAAGCCACTGTTTTAAAAATATTTTAAACCACTTGGCCTCTAGAGGGTGCTGTAACTCAAGGCATAATACAAAACTCCAGCTACTGTTTAAGACTCCAGCTACAGTGCAATGCAAAATCCCATATTACTGGTATCGGTACTG
The DNA here is from genome assembly GCF_017654505.1 of Polyodon spathula. NCBI lineage: Eukaryota > Metazoa > Chordata > Actinopteri > Acipenseriformes > Polyodontidae > Polyodon > Polyodon spathula. The sequence goes on along the minus strand of NW_024475584.1, from coordinate 4,943 downwards.
ATGCAATATACAGTCATTTCCTGATGCAAGAGTTCCTCTACTGCTGCATCTGTACTGCAGAATTAAAGATGATGTCGATGGCACGAATGTGCCCACGGCGGCACCAAGGCCTTTGAGGGGAAACCACTGCTACAAGGGGGTCATAGCCCCTCATCCCAAAGTTCTGAAGAGGGAACAGTCTGTCAGTACACAAAACAACCCCCATGGTTACAACAAGGGATGGGACATCCCAGCCGGGTCCGCGGCACCCGTGTTTTAGATCCTTTTACTTTACTTCCACTTCCTGGTCGGCGGGCATTTTTTCTCATGCTATTTTATAACACTGTTGGATAAAGGGAACAAACGTGCTTTTCTGCATTCTGTTCCTAAAATTTTTCCCTGTATGCCCTTCTTGTTCTAACTCTCTGTTTGGCTAAAACCACTGAAAGTGGGGGAAGGGGACTTGGGATAAACCTTAACATGCTATTTAACGTTTTTAGGATTTTTTACTTACCCTTATTTAAAGGCCCCCCTCTTCCTTCTTTTGTTTGTTTCGAGGCGAAAAGGAGATGTGCATGTCCTCATAGCACAACTGTAGGTCAGCTTGGGGGGGGGATTAGCCCAGTTTCCCTTCTCTGTATGGTGAATTTATTTTTTTTTTGTAGCGGCCCGGTGGAACCCAACTGGGGGGGGAACAGTATTTTCTAAATGGGGTGTTTCCTACCGGGTGCCCGCAAGGGGCAAGCGCTTGTGGGGATGGTGGAATTGGTAACAAAGGGGGCACAAACAGGGCTTAGGGTGTCTGGGTTGCGGGGGTGGCTTTGCTGGTGTAGGGGAGGTGGGTAATGGGTTTGGGGCCACAAGTCGAAGGGTTTTGACTCTTTGTCAATTATCCAAAAAACACAACAAGGGAGGGAGGGGGCACTTAGAAAAATAACAAACAACCAAAAACACTCGCCCCTGTTTTGCCCAATAACCCAAAAAAAAAAACCCCCCAACCCGGCCACCACATTAATTCATTCATTGTGGGGGCCTCTCACAACCCCCAGTATGGAGTTACCCCCCCCACCCCCAAACACCCCCCCCCCCCCCCCCCCTCCAACACCCAAACCCCTAAAGGAGCAAACAGGTTTTTTTCCTCAGGGGAGGTTGTGCAGAACAAATTTAGATTTTGAAAGGCTTTGTTGAAGGGGCAAAATATAGGAAAAAAAAAAGGACCCTTTGGAATGGGGTCGAGGTGTTCTAATGGTAAAAGCTCTAAAAAAAATGTAAACCCTAAGGGAGAGGGGGCAAACATGGGCCCATTATAGTTACATAACAATTTCACACCACGTATTGTTTTACCGTGTTTTTATTTTGTTAAAACTTTCTCGGGACCCATTTTTGACCTTTAATGACAGTTTGGGCAACATAAAATGGGCCATTTGATTAATGTTTTGGCAAAACTAATGGAAGGGTATTCAAATACTTGTTCTGATCTTGAATGGGATGTTCTTGAACATTCAAAAAAAACCAACCCATTTTACTCCCCAGGGCACTACTAAAAAAGCAAACCACTTGGCTACTTATAAGTTAATGGTTTGGTGAGATTAATTTTAAGGTTTTTTCCCATGATTTTAACACAAGTTTACCAACAAATTGGTTTACTTTTTAGGTTGTGCATTTCATCACGTATGGGTACATTGGGGCCTGATTATTTTGTACCAAACAACACCCACAGCTGGATGTGGCCCCATTTGGGCGTTAATTACTGTCAGGCCAAGAAAAGAGACAAACAGTTTGAATGTGTTCCAACTTTTTTACCTGTGTAAATGTTCAAACAACATTTAATATCAAATTAACAGAAAAAGGAAACTGCCCACCCTTACCCCCCACATAACCCAAAAAAAAAAAGCAAAAAAAGACAAAGCCAATAACATTGGGAAGCGGGCCACTGGGTCCAGTCTGTTTGTAAACCAGGTCCCCCTACAATAACCCACGCCAACCCCCACCATAAAACACCACACCATAAAAAAGGATGGCACCCCCCAAAACTTGTTGGAAAGCATTGAAAAATTATTGGAAATTGTCCACTCGTGGGCTCCTTTCCCTGGATCCTCATTCCATAACATTAATTTACGTAACATCATTTTTATTTTTTTACCTTTAAAAGTTTGTAAAATCATTTAATTTAGGGGGGGGGGACTGTTAGTTTATACATTTTATAACTAACATTGCGCCCAGGAAATATGACAGTTCATACCTATTTAATTATTCTTATTGTTGTGTTGTTTTGTTAAAATGTCCTCTTATTGCTGTTTATGGATTTAAATTGTAATTTTTACCCAGGGCTTAGCTAAAATAATTGCACTATTAAAAAACAACAAAACCATGGTTAGCTTGGGCATCTGAGACGTTTTTAAAAAAAGCTGCCACTTCTGGAAGCTTCTGGTGATTATAAAGGAAAAGGTGTGGACATACAGTTGTGAAAAAAAACTGTTACCATTTTCTGACCGTTCTGAAAACCTATGGGGTTACGGGGAGTTTTAGAAAAAAATGGGAAAAAATTATTTTCTTTAACACAAAAATTGTTGACAGAGAGGGGGGACAATTAAGCTGGTACATGTTTTGTAAATAAACCCTGATTGAGGGGATAACTTGCCTTTGAGTTCTCTAGGGGGGGAATCAGGGGGAACCCCAAGTTGGTTTGATAGGCAATAAACAATCCTTTTCGGCTAAGAGGTTAAGAAGGGCAAGAAAAAGAGAGAACAATAAAACGGATTTAATAGGAAAGGTGATTTTAAACAGAAATTATTATATATTATAAAAATTACTAACACAATACAAAATGATACCTTTTTAAGGTCTTGTAGGTTCTTTTAACACAAAAAGCTTGCTTCCTGTATATATGTCTGTGCAAGGTGCAGAATAGTTTTGTAATGTGAATAACTGAAATAAGTTTTAAACAAAAAAAAAACACTTTAGGTGGGGGGGAAAAGCGGCCAGCAACCTTTGGGGGGGAAAAACGGGGGGCTTTTGATGTACTTAAGCGAAAAGACATTATAAGTTGTCCTTTTCATAACTTTTAAACGTTAAATAGGGAAATTAACATATGAAAGGGTTTTAAAACATTAAAAAATTTTGATTTCTTATTAATCAAGTTTAACACTTTTCTTTTGCAAACCCCATTGTTTCATTTGGCAGTTAAAAAGGGCGAACCACCAGGGGGCGGGCCCTTGTTTCAGGGGATGAAAATGGAAAGTATCTTTATAATTAAGAAGGTTGGATTTCCAACTAACATTTCCGGTTAATTTTCCCAAGGGGGAAAAATCCATGGGGGTAGAAAAACTTCCTTTATTTAAAAATTAACAATGGCAATGCCTTTTTCTCTTAACAAACCCACCCCTTCAAAAGGGGGAAAAACGACCAATTGCTTTCCTGGGGAAACAACTGATTATGGGGCTTTTGGCCACATTTGAAATCCAACTGGGTAAAATCAGGATACATAAGCGATGGCCCAACCCACCTTTTGGCACATATCTTAAATGGAAAACAAAAAAAAAAACAAATCATGAATATCAAGTCGAACGAAAAATCAGGTTCAAAAAATTGAAGCATGGGTGGTCCAAAAATATGGGCCAAATATATACGGGAACAACCAATTCGGGTTCCAATAAATAAATCGGCAAAAATTTTTATAATATGGGAATTTTATCGTTCCCACCTTTCTTTATTTTGTGAAATGCCAACCTCCTTGCTAAGCCCATAAAAGTAAACAAGTCCTTTTAAACTGATTCCAGGAACCCTCCAATTAAAACTCCCTTTCGTTTTCTTGATTTCAGCCATGTAACTGAAAAGAACATTGAAAAGCGTTGTAAACCCCCCACAACAAACAAAAAATAAAAATAACCAAAACAGTCCAGGTTATGCGTCACGTGGGAGTGACTTCAATCCACGGGGGCCCCAACTTATATCGCTTCAGTGCCGGCCGGGCCAAAAGCATTTTTCAACACAGGAGTAAGAACGGATCTTTTTCAGGGAGGGGGCGGGCATCAAAATTATGGGGCGCGGCATGTGGGGGGGGGACTCGTCTAGGGGGCAAAAAATTCCACCCCACAGGACCAAAAAATACTGCATCAGTTGCCGGATCTGAGCCATTCATAAAAACTTCATTCTTGTGTGAAAAGGGGGGGGTATGGGATTAGGGGACACATTTTCTAAGATTTTGTTACATTTCCAAGTAAAAATTGAGTAGGAGAATACAACTGGTGGTGGCTGGATAGTTGATCATCCAAACAATTTGATTTTCAAAATCAAACAAATACCATATGGTTCAATGTGTACGGCTAAAAAGGAAAATGGCTAGTTTGAGGTGAAAGTGAATACGGGGTCTGATTTACTATATTAAAGGCTTAAAACGCATGGGCAAGGGCTCGGATTTTAGGTGGTTTATAATAAGAATGAAATTGGATAACACTTTTAAAGTAGACAACTGGAAAATGAAAAGGAAAGTTTAAGTTGAGGCTCATAGAAACTATACAGGATTAAAGGGACTCGGAACACTTCCACAAGAACAGGATTAACTTTTTGTCAATGGGAGTATATATAAACGATATCCCAATGGACAATTAAAAAATGGGAATTAGGGCCTTGGTGAAAAAACAACTGGAGGGGCAATTGGCGAATGTGCTCCTCAAAACTTCGGCCTTTTGTTACCCCTTTTACGACGTGGGGCAGGGGAAATATTAAGGATGAGGGGTTAGGTCGGATCTATGTTGTACATCAACAACACGAAACGTAGAAAGAGGGGGAAAGGGGAAAGTATGGATAAAAACAAATTTGTTATTTTTTGTTATCAAAAAGTAAACAATATCATAGGCCAAAACCTAAACAAAAACGGATAAATGAACTGGGGCCCAATTAAAATCCTATGTGTTAACAAACACCAAAAAGGCACAATGGGAAAAACTAACAATAAATAAATA
>NW_024475583.1:0-1168 GCF_017654505.1 Polyodon spathula | reverse complement strand
AGGGGAGAAGAGCTAAGAGGGAGAGAGAGAAGTGAGTGAAGAGGAGAGAGGATTGGGAGGAGAGGAACGGAGGAGAGGAGAGAGCAGGGGAGGAAGAGCTAAGAGGGAGAGAGAGAAGTGAGTGAAGAGGAGAGGATTGTGAGGAGAGGAGAGGAACAGCTATGAGAGGAGAAGTGGTGAGTGGAGAGGAGAGAGGATTGGGAGGAGAGGAACAGGAAAGGAGGAAGAGCTAAGAGGGAGAGAGAGAAGTGAGTGAAGAGGAGAGAGGATTGTGAGGAGAGGAGAGGAACAGCTATGAGAGGAGAAGAAGTGAGTGGAGAGGAGAGATGATTGGGAGGAGAGGAACAGGAGAGGAGGAAGAGCTAAGAGGGAGAGAGAGAAGTGAGTGAAGAGGAGAGAGGATTGTGAGGAGAGGAGAGGAACAGCTATGAGAGGAGAAGAAGTGAGTGGAGAGGAGAGAGGATTGGGAGGAGAGGAACAGGAGAGGAGGGAGAGCTAAGAGGGAGAGAGAGGAGATGAAGTGAGTGAAGAGGAGAGAGGATTGAGAGGAGGGGAGGAAGAGCTAAGAGAGAGAGAGGAGAAGTGAGTGAAGAGGAGAGAGGATTAGGAGGAGAGGAGAGAGGAGGGGAGGGGAGGTACAGGAGCTGTATCCCGTCTCACCACTTGGTCAGGGTGTTCTCTCGGACGGGTACGAAGGTGTCAAATCGGTGAGGCGACACAAAGTCCCTCCCTCCCTCCTTCGCCAGCCTCTGGATCTCGTGGCTCCACCACTGAGCTTGCCGGTAACTGCTGCACTTAATGATCAGGGTCCTGGGGGGGGGGGGAACTCGAAGTGAGGAATGTCCTGACCAAGTTTCATTACAATCAGATAAGCGGCTCTCTAAGTACAAAAAATAACAAAATGGTACATCCACCCATTCATCCACACACATACACACGTGACGATTAGCAGAGAAATGGAAATTGACTTTTCAAAAGGAATTGAAGAAAAGCAATTGATTCCCTAGTTCTGTTAAGATGAACTGTGACACATGAAACTGCCTCGCTCTTCAGTCACTTAAAAATCAGCTTCAATTTCCACCGCTGTCACACCACAGACAAACAGGGCTTGACCCCGGACCCTGGATGGAGTCAGTGACCCGTTTTAAAGAACGGAGCACCGATTCGG
>NW_024475582.1:0-12018 GCF_017654505.1 Polyodon spathula | reverse complement strand
AATTGTGATATTGTTTATACAATAGCATGTTATCAAAGTAGAATAGTTTTCAATAAAATTTAAAGTTATGTATATTGTACTGCATCTTAATAGCAACTTAATGTGGACTCATAAGAGCATTTTCTACCAATGTAGAAGGCCAGTGTAGGACCTGGTTTTTGCAATGATGACTCCCATAACCAGATTTCTAAAAATGGTGATTCATTGTCATGGGAGTCTGGCTGGGGTAAATGGGCTTCAAATCAATCAATCTATCTTTATTTTTATATAGCACCTTTCATGACAGACCACATTACAAGGACACAAACATTAATAAATAGTACAAAAGTAACAATAAACAGTAAAAATTAACAGAATAAAAACAAAACCGTAAAACAAGCAATAAAGGGTAAAAAAACATTTAAAAATATGTAAGATAGATTATAAAAATGTGTTTTTAACCTAGACAGCAACAGTGGGAGCTTTCCTTAAAGGGCTAGGCAGGTCATTCCATAATTTAGGGGCTTTAAAGCTGAATGCTCTACCACCTGTGTGTTTCTGAATTTTGGAATAGTAAGTAACCTGGCATCCTGTGATCAGAGTGAGCATCTAGGAACATATGGGGTTAAAAGATAATTTAAGCAAGGTGGGCAAGACCATTTAAAGCCTTATAGGTTAAAAGCAGTACCTTAATCTATCCTAAACCGGACAGGAAGCCAAAGATGTTGCACAGGGGTAATGTGTTCTTGTCTCAGTCCCTGTTAAAACTTTAGTAGCAGCATTTTGTACAAGTTGCAGATGAGAAATAACAAGACTAGAAGTAACAGAGAGTAGGCATTACAGTAATCAATCCTTGAAGATAACAAATTATGCATCAGTTTCTCAGCATCTGGTCGGGAAAGAATACTTTTCAATTTGGCGATATTTCTTAGATGGAAGAGATTTTGGTCATATTTCTAAATTTTCTAAATGACTGACATCTCCAAAGACTCCAACAACCAATCAGAGATGATTGTACATACCTTTCAAAACAAAAGTTAGACAGACAGAAAGCTAGACGAACGTGTTTTATTAGGCGATCACAAGTGCAAGCTTACCAGAAATAATACTAAATCTGAGATATTTAGAAACCCAAAAATACATTAACAAAATATGTATATAAATATGAAATATATACAGTATAAATTCCAGGGATGGCTCTCCAAACAAAATGCATTTCACTAAAGCCCCAGGACACTAGAGATTCCTTTTATTATGAGGTGCTGCATTTCAGTATCATAGCTGGATTTTTTCTGGCTCAAAAATAGGCTTAGGTAGTGACTAAGCGCGGTCAGTCCGGCTTCGTTGTCACGGCCAACTTAACACCCATGCCCCTTCCTACCATTCAGATTTGGCTTATAAGTCCAGGAATGCCAGGTTTTAGCCGGAGTAACATTATAAAACCTTTGGTAAGGCACAGTTGAGAAATTTGGGGCTTTTTAAATCCCATTTTCTGCAATTTTGCATGAGCTAATGACTAGGTGAACTGAAAAAGAATAATTGACTGGGAAATAAAGATCAGATTTTTTAGACCTACCTCTGACAAAGATATCATGTCATATGTGGTATTTGGCTCATCCCTTCATGCAGAAGTGGTTCAGTTTACCCTCTCAGCATCAGCAGTAACCAAAGAGAGCCCATGTCTCAAAAGAAAGTGGCTAAACAAAGCCTTTCAATATATGTTACTTCAGCCACTTAACATGTATATAGCAAGTGTTCCTTGTTTTGAATTATTTACAGGTTATTGAATAAACAAAGTAACTTGACTTCAACTCATCCGATGTCAGTACTTGATGGCTAGTTGTAATTAGTAATGTTAAACTATTGTAATGTTGCAAAGTATTTTCTATTTTGGCCAGGTTATAATATTTACACTAAGATTATGTTATAAGTATTGTTAGAATTAAACAGATGTAGAATATTAGGTTGCTATATGACAGGTGTTATTTTGTTCTGAATACACTACAACCAAAATTATTATTTGGTGGTTTGAGCAATATTAGGGCATAAAATATTGCTCAAACCACCAAATAATAATTTTGGTTGTAGTGTATTCAGAACAAAATAACACCTGTCATATAGCAACCTAAATATTCTACATCTGTTTAATTCTAACAAATACTTATAACATAATCTTAGTGTAAATATTATAACCTGGCCAAAATAGAAAATACTTTCCAACATTACAATAGTTTAACATTACTAATTACAACTAGCCATCAAGTACTGACATCAGATGAATTGAAGTCAAGTTACTTTGTTTATTCAATAACCTGTAAATAATTCAAAACAAGGAACACTTGCTATATACATGTTAAGTGGCTGAAGTAACATATATTGAAAGGCTTTGTTTAGCCACTTTCTTTTGAGACATGGGCTCTCTTTGGTTACTGCTGATGCTGAGAGGGTAAACTGAACCACTTCTGCATGAAGGGATGAGCCAAATACCACATATGACATGATATCTTTGTCAGAGGTAGGTCTAAAAAAAATCTGATCTTTATTTCCCAGTCAATTATTCTTTTTCAGTTCACCTAGTCATTAGCTCATGCAAAATTGCAGAAAATGGGATTTAAAAAGCCCCAAATTTCTCAACTGTGCCTTACCAAAGGTTTTATAATGTTACTCCGGCTAAAACCTGGCATTCCTGGACTTAAGCCAAATCTGAATGGTAGGAAGGGGCATGGGTGTTAAGTTGGCCGTGACAACGAAGCCGGACTGACCGCGCTTAGTCACTACCTAAGCCTATTTTTGAGCCAGAAAAAATCCAGCTATGATACTGAAATGCAGCACCTCGTAATAAAAGGAATCTCTAGTGGCCTGGGGCTTTAGTGAAATGCATTTTGTTTGGAGAGCCATCCCTGGAATTTATACTGTATGTATTTCATATTTATATACATATTTTGTTAATGTATTTTTGGGTTTCTAAATATCTCAGATTTAGTATTATTTCTGGTAAGCTTGCACTTGTGATCGCCTAATAAAACACGTTCGTCAAGCTTTCTGTCTGTCTAACTTTTGTTTTGAAAGGTATGTACAATCATCTCTGATTGGTTGTTGGAGTCTTTGGAGATGTCAGTCATTTAGAAAATTTAGAAATATGACCAAAATCTCTTCCATCTAAGAAATATCGCCAAATTGAAAAGTATTCTTTCCCGCATATAAACCGATGCATGCTTTTGTATCTTCAAGGATTGATTACTGTAATGCCTACTCTCTGTTACTTCTAGTCTTGTTATTTCTCATCTGCAACTTGTACAAAATGCTGCTACTAAAGTTTTAACAGGGACTGAGACAAGAACACATTACCCCTGTGCAACATCTTTGGCTTCCTGTCCGGTTTAGGATAGATTAAGGTACTGCTTTTAACCTATAAGGCTTTAAATGGTCTTGCCCACCTTGCTTAAATTATCTTTTAACCCCATATGTTCCTAGATGCTCACTCTGACCACAGGATGAAAGGTTACTTACTGTTCCAAATACAGTAGGTGGCAGAGCATTCAGCTATAAAACCCCTAAATTATGGAATGACCTGCCTAGCCCTTTAAGGAAAGCTCCCACTGTTGCTGTCTAGGTTAAAAACACATTTTTATAATCTATCTTACATATTTTTAAATGTTTTTTTACCCTTTATTGCTTGTTTTACTGTTTTGTTTTTATTCTGTTAATTTTTACTGTTTATTGTTACTTTTGTAATATTTATTAATGTTTGTGTCCTTGTAATGTGGTCTGTCATGAAAGGTGCTATATAAAAATAAAGATAGATTGATTGATTTGAAGCCCATTTACCCCAGCCAGACTCCCATGACAATGAATCACCATTTTTAGAAATCTGGTTATGGGAGTCATCATTGCAAAAACCAGGTCCTACACTGGCCTTCTACATTGGTAGAAAATGCTCTTATGAGTCCACATTAAGTTGCTATTAAGATGCAGTACAATATACATAACTTTAAATTTTATTGAAAACTATTCTACTTTGATAACATGCTATTGTATAAACAATATCACAATTAGCCGTACATAAATGTGTAAGGTAAATTTAAGATAAAGTTAAAGTAGTTGTAGCTACAGTAACACAATAGTTCCATAAATGTTCTCTGCAATTAACATCTATTAATTATATCAGTCTCAAATGTGCAATTTATAACACATGTTTAAGCTAACCTTATATCTGGTACTACACTATGTTAAATACATCTCTGTTTGTAAGCCATGTATTCCACTTCCTGTCTTTTGACCTAGACAGTGAATTTATCCCCGCCTTATCACTGGCTTATTTCTTGTCAATAACCAATCAGCTGCTTCTCCTATACTGATTCACATTCTTTCAGCCAGTAAAAGGCTTTCACCCAGAAGACACTGCTGGGGTGAAATTAACAAGGAAGTAATGCAGTCACAGACATAATTTTAAAATGAAAATATTAACAAAAACACATGAATATTGAATTCAAATTAATCATAAAATTTTTTTTTTTTTAAACTGCACATTTGAGACCTATGTAGATATTGGAAGTACAAGTGGAATTAATTTGTGAGGTACAATTACAGTAAAGTCATACTGAAGACAAGTCATTGAGTTATGGGAATGTGTGAATTTAAAAGAGTTTTGTGTTTGCTTTGTTTTAGTCCAGAGGTCTGGATTTTGAAGATGGAGATGTCTACATTTCTTCTCATGAGCAAAGATTCCGCATGTTTTCCTCTGTTGAATATGAGGGCCAACTCTACATGACCCCGCAAAATTTCATTGAGTCTGTCACAATGGATGAGCCCAAATGTAAGTGATGAAAATAAATACATAGAATTATTTGCTTACAAACAGTAGCCCAAGCAAGTAATTGAATGTACAGTACTAGAAAAACGTGTGTGTTCTCTTTATAGGAGACAGGATATTGTTCAGGAAACTTATGTATTCGCCTACTGTAAAATATTCATACTTTCTAAAGGTGATGCATTACAATTTAACAGCTATCCACGTGTATTATTCTATAGTCTTCTTTCATGTGGTATGCAAGAATAATCTTCCTAATCCCATTGATATAGATGTGCTATCAAAATAGATCTGAACATGTAAGGGATAAATCATGAATTGTTTGCAGGTGATGCTTAGCACACACTCAGGTGTGTATTTAGGAAATTTAGTGTCTTCATAGAAATACCCATGATTGTAAATAACCCAGTGAGACACAACCACTACATGAAGCTAACAGCTTAACCAGCATCACTTTTAGTGCTCAGCTGTGTTACCAAAAGTATTCACCACAAAACAGTTGGGGTTCCAAAGGCACTATTTGTTGGTAAACAAATAATTAAATTTGTAATTTAAAATGTTAAGTAATCAATTCTTGCTTTAGGTGGTGATCAGTAAGGAGTCTATACTCCCAAAACAATTTCAACACATCATGCTTGCTTCTCATGGCGTTTCCAAACCCTATTTATAGTGTTATCGCAGTTCTTTCTTTCTTTTTTTTCAGTACAAGCCTTATGGACAGTTTTTTTTGTTTTTTTATGTAACTGACACTATTTTACAGTTGTTTTTTTCATTGTCTGTGATATACAGTGATTACTATTGAATATAGTGTACTAGTTACTGACATGAATTATTCTTATATGAAGGAAAATGTTTACGAACACAATGTTTTTTATCCTAAGTATGCCTTGTTCCATAAGTGATAGTGACACTTCTGGTGTTCTTAGTATGTGTGAGGAAACGTCTTCATGAAATGTATGGTTTTATGCTTTGGTTGTAAAGTCCATGGAGATGTGTACTCAGTGAAGATACTAGTTGTGAGAAGTATGCTGATAGTTAATTATCTCAAAGGAGACATCGTTTAGTTTTATGATCTCAACAGATAAAAACAATAATTTGGTTAAAGTATTAACATAAATCCTCTTGCAAAGTCTGTTTTAATCTTAGGCAAACACATAAAATGCTTACTAGAAACCGTTCATCTTCCCTTCTTTTGGAACATGTAATAAAAGATTTGTTGGCTGTGGAAAAAAAAAAAAAAAAAAGCTTTGACAACAATTTATTAACGATTTACAACATCTACCTTGTAGCAAATAAGCGCAATATTAGTGGGAATACTTGATAAATCATTGTAAGGCTTTTGGTCGTCATTTCTATATTCAGGCTTTATCTTTTGTGTTTGACTGAGTGTAAGTGCTTTTTTCTAACACTGAGAGTTAAAAACTTTATCCACAGGTTTGCAGCATGCCATAGATCTATTTTTAATCCTTTTTAATACATTTGCAAACGGAAATAAACTGCCTAACATTTGTGCATTAAACAACAGTTCACACAAATAAAATATCAACAGCCCCGATACAATAGTAAAAGTGAACAAATGGTAAATTCATACACAGCACTGGATCTGAGGAGTACAGTTTCCTTTGAAAAAAAAAGATAATTAACAGTCCTTTTGAACATACCAACACCACAAGTTCTTTACAGAAAATGGAAAGTGTGTTACTGTAAATGTAAAGGGAAATTACCTCCTTTTGTAACAGTTGTACAGAAGAAGAAAAATTTTAATCTTGACAATCCTAATGAATAATAGTGCCGTGTAGATGGTATCAGTGAGAAAATGAGGTTGTGAACACTATTATAAAACAGTGGTTAGCCAGTGTTTCAACAGTTTGGGATTTGCATATCTCAATATTGAAAGTAATATCCACACAGCCCAATCTGTAACCACATCTTCATTTCTTCAGATTATGATTTGTACTATATTCATATAGGTGTTTTACACAACTTGTCACAGGTTTGTTTTTTTGCCTGCAATCACTATTAAAATTAAGTATGATATACAATGTAATCTTTCTTACTGTCTGATAATGTGGCAAGGGTTGTTTTAAACCAAGCTCTGGCAACATAAAAATTGCATTTTGGTGGTCTTCGATAAAGCTTTTCAAGGTAGAGGATTTTATGCTTTTACACCTGTTGATTTTGGCGGTGGGAGCGGCTGTAGGAATAGTCAGGGTGGGGTCTTATAGATACAACTGTTTGGTAATGGTCAGTAGATGGCTCATGTATAACTTTAAACACTCAATCATAAACTCTGAGGTAAAAATACAAAAATGGAATGCACAGTATCAATTACATTCAGATAAGTATCTTTGATTTAACAATCAACATAAAATGGATTTGGATTTATGTCTCTACAACATAAATCCAACAATTTAGGCTTACTATTTTTACCGGTAACCTTAATTTTATTTTTTTTTTAGATTGCATATAACCAAAGGCATTTGTGAGATTTGAAGTTCACTTGTGTTTGCACAGTTTCAATTCTAATTGTGTGTTGAGAATTTCAAGTTTCCTTCAAAGTACTTGAACCATTGCTCAAGCCTTTTCTAGTTGGTTGCTATGTGGACAGACAGAAGCTGTTAGGTTCTGTTTGCCTCGAATCGTGTTGTGTTTCAGATTTTGCCAGTGTAAATTGTCATCCTTTTTAGAATTTAGACTTTGAGCAGTCTCATAGCAAGGCACCAGCCACAGAGTAAATAAGGAATACTACTGAAGAACTTTTGACCGTGGGTAAATAGCTGACTGTATTGGAAAAGGCACAAGAACACTTAGATAAATGGGCTGTAGAACTGATGTTTTTTAGTTCATTGCTTGTAAATGTGTCAGTTTTGCCGTCAAGAGATAAATGTAGTTTGGCTTTTCTTTCTACAGCCTATTACAGACTTATGCTGTCAAGTGCTTTTTAGCGTTGCTTAGTAAAGAGCTTAACATTAGCATAGTGTGTTGATGACATAAGGGTAATTCTCCCTGTTGGCAGAGCACATGCTGATGCACAGATTCAAAATATTTCATTCTGCACTTGAACGTTTCAGTGCTTTGAGTAAACAAAACAGACCGCTGTCTAAAAATCCTATAGTAGTATAAAAGAAGAAATACTAACATTAATGCTGCTGAATACCAGAATGGCTAAAATAAGTAGGACACACAAACACTGAAACCAGAGCGCATGGTGATACTAAAACTACCTGCTTAGTAAAAGCAAGCCAATATTACCAGATACAATAACTATGTATTTATTTATTATCTAGCATGTACTGTAGCATTTTGTAAGTGTTCTTTAGGTCTGAAAAGTTTTTGAGACAAATCAAGTTGTATTCTAAAGGCTAAAAGCTGCTTGAAGTACGCTTTGGATAAGAGTTCTGCAGTTCAACTAATAACTAATTTTAATAACTCAAAATAATGTAAATATAGTGACATTATGTAATATCTTTAATGGTGTTACTGTTATTTGTATTACTTCCTATTTGCTCTCATGCATGGATGGAACCAGTTTTTACTTGTCTTTTTTTTTTTGTTGTGTGTTTTTCGACTTTTGGGGTTCATCTAAAGAGCATTTGATACAATGTCCTCACGACTATTTTTGAACACTGGAGATTTGCAACTGCCTGTACTGTAGCAGTAATATGGAACGTTTTATATGACTTCTAATGTGTCAAGACGAGGGTCATTGTCACAGCTATTATCAGGCAATTGTGATAAGTTTAAGACTTTAATTAAACAACAAGCACTTAAGTGATTGTTTTATGACTCCTTGTGTCTTGTGAGGTAAGACTTTTATTGCATATTGGAATGCACTACTGAAGATTAGATGAAGGGTTGTGAACTATTTATTGGTTACTAGTAACTACTGAAATACCATATATCAAAAGGTGTTTTTTGTTATTTATATTATGACTCGACCTTTAATTAAACTGTAATGAAATATTCTTTAATGTAGTAGTCAAATGAATGGTCCAAAATGGGTCATCAACTTGCTTAAGTAAGTTTAGTATTTGTATTAAAATGGTGTGTGTTCAAAGTTGTTTATTTTTGTCTCTCTAATCTGTGCCTTTTTTAAAAACCTTTACTAGACAGGAGACAGTGGAAGTCACTTTCAAAGCAGGTAAGACCTTTTTGACAGAAATAAATTCACCAGTTACCAGAGCTGAAATCAGTTCTGAGCTCTGGCCAAAAGTTTTGCATTGCCTTATAGAATTAACTAAATGTGCTTTATAAAGTCGAATGAAACTTGCTGAATAATGTTACCTTAACATATTGAAATACATAACGCTTAGTAGTTTTCCATGTACTTAATTGAAAAATGTGAAATATAATATAATATAATCTAGTATGAAACACTGTACTACTATTATGGCTTCCGGTAGACTTTTGCAATATTTTGTAATTTCTTTGCATGGTTTTAAATATAATATCTAAATTATGTTCATATACTTTTTTTATGTCTCAGTCATAACATTTTAGTTGATGCAAAACTTTTGGCCATAACTGTATATTTTTAATTTATTTATAGCACAAATATTTTCCTTTCAGATGTCCTATGATGCAAAACTTTTGCACAACACTGAGGCAATTTAGTTACTTCATGAAATACAATAGTAAAAAACACAGACAAACAATTACAATAAAAAATATCTTAATATATATCTAATAGCATTTATACAATACAAACAACATAGTCCTAAGTTGTATTGTGTTTTATAGGAGTTGGAGCAGATACTTGCAGCAACACCACCTGTTTGGAGAGGGACATCAAAACTGTTTCGAAACTTGCGTGATGGAGGTAAGGGAATTAGATTGCTAAGAGAAATTGGTTTGGTGATAAATATAGCTTACACATGTAAACTGAAAACGGTTGTGTTTATGTTTTTGCAAACATTTTGTTTACATAACAGTGCATTAATATCATAATTGGCATTACAGCCAACAAACCTGCTATAGAGGGATATATTGTGTCGATTTGAGGGGGAATGATATAACTGTTAAGGTTTAGACAGCTATGGTATAGGGATTCCAGTAAGTTTATTAGGTGTTTTTTATTTTTGTTTTGTTTGTTCTTTTGATTGCATTGCTCTACCAACAGTCAGTTCCAGACTACTTGCAGAACATGTACACAACACTATCTAATTTGTCAGACATCTCTCTTCAATTTTTGCTGTTGCCTTTTTTAATGTAATGCTAAATAGTAAGAAGAATAAGTTACATTATAAGTGGCAGTATCTCATTTATACCAATTAGGGATGCAGTGGTTATCATTATCCCAAACCAAACCGAAACCAACACTTGCATAAAATTCAAAACCAAACGATACCAGTAAAAGATAAAACCGAACCAAAACCTTGTTTTATTTATTTGTTTTTGTACAATGAAAAAGCTTTGTGTGTCTCAGGACTAAGCTGGTGGCAATGCTGGATGCTCATCACACACTTTGCTGCATGCAGACAGTTCATAATAACGTCCCTTAATAATTTAAGATGGTAACATAAGTCAGAAGTTATGACAAGACTTACCGTTTTGTCTTCAGCAGGAATAACTGCGGCTTCATTCTTAGTCTGGGTGTTCAGATGCCTAGGGCTGTTTTCTTTTTAGGTTTGTTGATGAAATGTGCTGGTGCTAATACTGGCTGGCAATCGCAGAAACGGTACCCTAGCTTAAACTTCTTGTTCAAAAAATGCATCCTAAGAAGTAAAAAGCTGATTGCAACAGCCAAGTTCAAAAGTATTGAAAGAAAATAAAATATTAGCATTTTGTGTCCTGAGTTCTAGCTCTAGTTTTTTGCTGGCATAAATCTAGATGACACTTTAAATGTAATTAATGGAAGTGTTTCCTCATCAATATCCCTTAATACAGTATTGTATTATTTCTACATTGTGCCTAATTGTATAATGCATTGGTAGGAATGATGCAATAACATTGTATTTGCCTTATTTATCATAGCTTTAAAAAAAAAAAAAAAAAAAAAAAACGCAACATGTGTATAATAATGGTATTGCTTGATCCCTTGCAGTTTGGTTTCTCGGTTTTAAACTATTCATCTGAAAGATGAAGTTGTCATTGGATCTTTGAAGAGTTAAGTCCTGCATTCTGTATGTCAGGTTTTAGATGTTTTCATTCTCTTTTTTTATTTGACTTGAATCTAATACCTGTTCTGGAACTGGAACTGAAACTGAGGGGCTGTGCTGGGCTGAAGCTTTTTAATCCTGGCGTTAAGTTTCGAAGCTCCACACAAAAGTATTAGAGTGATCTTTAAACAAAGCTCATCTTTGAAAATGTACAAAGCTGTTTGAACTCTGCAGTGTTGAGACAAGTTTCATATACCAGCCACTGATCACTGTGGACAGTATTATCTCTAAAAAGGGCATTGAATTACAGTTCAGACATTGAAGCTTTCTATAAAGTGATCTTGTGGAATTTTTTGTATTGTCTAACCACATTCTCTTGAGCTTTGGCTTTGTTAAGGTAAATTTATTTAAATCACAAGAAAGACACTGTGTGGCATAAGTGCTATTCAGAAGGAATGTTAAGTATTTATTTAAAATCAACTTCTCTGCACTGTTTGAAAAGTGTATACATGAGTAACTGATTTTAATGGCATCTCCGTATACATTGGAAGAATGTCACACTTGATAATGTAATACAATTTTTTTTAAAAAAATAGTAAGTATTACATTTACTTAAAATACTTTTTTTTTTTTTTAAATCTAATTGGCAAGGTTGCATTTATGATATATTTTGAATCAGGTTAAAAAATAATAATAATGTTATATCTTTGTTTTGGTTTGCTGTTTTTGATAATATAAAAATAGCAGGTCTAACATGGTTACTTATTGAAAGAGCAATTTAAGTTTTAACACTAATATTAGATATTTTGAAGAACAAAAAGCAATTTTGAATTAATTGAAGGCAAAACATTAGGCTTGCCAGTTTATGTATATTTCTAGTACTGTTACATTAAAAGAAAAATTATATATATAATGTGTATATAATGTGTGTGTTTGGATGGTGCGCAGATAATCTCCTTTCCCCTTTGTGGTTTACTGCGGCATGTTTTGTCTGTGCAATAGCCATTCCAGGATCTTTCTCCCATAACACTCAGTGCAGTCAACCACAACTATCTGTACTCCGGTCATTATCTGCAACTACAAACAAAAGAGGGAATGCTTTCAGGGCCTGCTAGATAGCTGCTTCTGCTG
>NW_024475581.1:0-5458 GCF_017654505.1 Polyodon spathula | reverse complement strand
ACATGTTGCCTGACAGTTGCTCTTCCCGTCTTTGTTTTGTAACAAAGAGAGTGGCATCAAACAAAAGAGAACACAATACCAAATAAAGAATCCACATTTAGTGACAGATCACTTAAGGATGTTTTACACCCCTTTACCAAAACATAAGAAGCATCTGATATCTACAGAGATGCCTCAGGAGTGTTTTAATACTGTTTTGGTTTGCATCCACTTATGAGGTCAATTATGTTGTTAATTCCCTATTTCTGTGAAGAGAACAACAACAACAACCACAGTTGGCAAGGAATTAATGCTGGTGCTTTAATGGTTCAGAAGACTTGATGGTTTTTGTTTTGTGTGTGTACTGGGGATTTTGGCACATACCTACCTGATGGGTGGCATCTTTTTAAAGATTGCTACAATACTGTTCTGAATTCGACGCAACCCGGAAAGGTATGTTCTGTTCCGACTAGTATTGATAGATATCTTGAACAACAACATATATTATAATATATTTTTAAATCCACGTAATATCAAAATAACTTATGAGTTACAGTGTGTTATGAGAAAATATTTCATCTCGAGGTTCTGCGTTCTCACGGTTTATGATACCACATAACCCCACTGTAGCCTGTGTGTGGATGTATCTCTCTCTCTCTCTCTCTCTCTCTCTCCCTCTCTCTCTCTCTCTCTCACTCTCTCTATTAGAGAGCTGTTTTAAACGGTATATTAGTGTATATATAGATAGATAGATAGATAGATATATAGATAGATAGATAGATAGAAGATAGATAGATACACCACACACCTTATAATGAAAGTCAAACCGAGGCGGGACATTAATTTCTAGGGCCTCGTATTGACGCGTATCTATTACGTATCTATTATCAGCTTTATAATAGAGGCCGTCCTCGAATAAACGCCGCTATCAATAAAGAAACATTAAGGTTTTTTTGTCTCCACCCTAGTAAAAAAACACACACAGTAAACAACTAAGCGCGCAACACTGACTATGTACATGTAACGCCCCCCCAAGAGACGGGAGCCTCAATCTAGCATGTAAATTACAAACTAATGTACACACATATTAAGCACATTTTATTTTATGGTAGTACAGTTCTGAAAGAAAATGCAAGATAAACTACGTACAGAACAGCAGTCCTTCTGAAGTTCTTATAGGTGGTTTTGTTGTTTTGTTTTTAGTTCAATTGTAATTCCCGTACTCAATCCTGTACAAATAAAAACAGTGTGCTTACTATCTATGAGAAGATTTAGTTTCAGTTTCTCTTGCAGAGAAATTACAAACAAGCAAGTTACAGTGAGAAAAAAAAAAAATCAAACGAGTAGGATATATTGTAGTTTCTACAGAAATCAAGCTGATATTCTGAGGTAATTTTTGGTGCAGAAAAACATCTACGTCACACTCTTGGACTTAACTGCCACACCAGCATTGTCCCGCCCCTTAACAACCAATACACACTCCTGATTTGCTGGTACAGTACTCCCCTGACCTCCCAACTCCCACCTAATAGGCTCTATTTAACTGTCAGTAAATGTACTGTATTCAAACCCCAAAAATACACAAGAGTATAGTGCTGCAAATCGGAGCCTCTCACGGCGCCGCTTCTAAAATCCCTTAAATCATGTAATAAAATATTGCACCATTTGTAAAAGCATAGTATTATTAATAAAAGCAACCCTCGTATAATCGCTGCTTTCGTTTAAGGGCTGCAGTCATTTTGATCAATTAACGTAAATTCTGCATTTTCGAGCCATGAGTAATACAGCTTGTGTGTAGTGTATATATGTTTATATTATTTGTATATATGATATTATATATATATAATATATATATATATATATATATATATTATAGTATATATATATAATCATATATTATTTATATTATATAGTATATATTATAAAACACAGGATTGTACTGTATGTGCCTTTGTTTTACAGCAAGATGTTACAATATGTAACACGTTCAAATAAAAAAATATCCCTGGAGTAAATAATAAGTTGTGTAGGCCTTCCTTTACCCCAATGAATTAACTACAAAAAAAAGGATGCCAAATAGCAGTTCAAATTGAACAATGTTTTGTTTATGTCCTGAAATATTTAGGGAATAAACAAAACATTGTTTAACTTGAACTGCTATTTGGCATACTTTTTTTTGTAGTTAATTCATTGGTGTAAAGTAAGGCCTACACAATGCATTCTTTACTGGGATATTTTTTTTACTTTAACATGTTACATATTGTAACATCTTGATGTAATGTTCGGTATTTTTTCTTTTACACAAGTTTCCAGCACTAATTATACTTTATATATATATATATATATACATATATTATATAGATATGCATATCTTATATACATATATATATATATAGATGTAATCTATTATATATGTATATATACACACATACACACACACTGTATTACTTCGAATTTGGTACCGCAGCTTTTACTTTAAATTGATCAAAATGACTGCAGCCCTTAAATGAGGGCATTGATTATAAGAGGGTGGCCTTTATTAATAATACTATGCTTTACAAATGCTGCAATGTTTTATTACATGATTTAAGGGATTTTAGAAGCGACGCCGTGAGAGGCTCCGATTAAGAAGCACCCGTATACTCGTGTGTTTTTTTGGGGTTTGAATACAGTACATTTAACGGTGACAATTACCGAGAGCCTATTAGGTGGGAGTTGGGAGGTCAGGGGAGTACTGTACCAGCGAATCAGGAGTGTGTATTGGTTGTTAATGGGCGGGACAATGCTGGTGTGGCAGTTAAATCCAAGAGTGTGACGTGGATGTTTTAAAAAAGATATGTGGTTTTTAAATGAGTCTTATAGTCGACAACTAAGACCTTCTTTGATGTTAATGGGATGAGCAAACTTTTTTTTTTTTCTCACTGTAACTTGCGTGTTTGTAATTTCTTCTGCAAGAGAAACCGAAACTAAATCTTATCATAGATAGTAAGCACATTTGTTTTTATTTGTACGGGATTGAGTATGGGAATTAAAATTTAACTGAAAACAAAACAACAAAACCACCTTTAAGAACTTCAGAAGGACCGTTGTTCTGTACTTAGTTTATCTTGCATTTTCTTTCAGAGCTGTACCATAAAATAAAATGTGCTTATTATGTGTGTGTACATTAGTTTGTAATTTACCTGCTAGATTGAGGCTCCCGTCTCATTGGGGGCGGTACATGTACATAGTCAGTGTTGCGCGCTTAGTTGTTTACTGTGTGTGTTTTTTTACTAGGGTGGAGACAAAAAAACCTTAATGTTTCTTTATTGATAGAGGCGTTTATTCGAGGGCGGCCTCTATTATAAAGCTGATAATAGATACGTAATAGATACGCGTCAATACGAGGGCATCTTTAATACAGCCCGTAGAAATTGGATGTCCGCCAGTGTGCCTCATAATAAGTTGTGTGGTATCTATCTATCTATCTATCTATCTATCTATCTATCTTATCTATCTATCTATAAATATATATTGTTTTCAAAGTTAATCAGCTTCTCTAGATAGAGGAGAGAGATGAGGAGAGAGAGAGAAGAGATAGAGACTCTCTCATCTCTCTCTAATGAGGTGTGGACAGATGTCACCCCAAAATACACCATAGGATTTGGCATCTCTTGCGTATTGGAGCTCTACTTATAAAAGAGTATTGTGGACATGAGTATTCATAAAACTATAATGACCTAAATTAAAATATATTATAATATATGTTGTTGTTCAAGATATCTATCAATACTAGTCGGAACAGAACATACCTTTCCGGGTTGCGTCGAATTCAGAACAGTATTGTAGCAATCTTTAAAAAGATGCCACCCATCAGGTAGGTATGTGCCAAAATCCCCAGTACACACACAAAACAAAAACCATCAAGTCTTCTGAACCATTAAAGCACCAGCATTAATTCCTTGCCAACTGTGGTTGTTGTTGTTGTTCTCTTCACAGAAATAGGGAATTAACAACGTAATTGACCTCATAAGTGGATGCAAACCAAAACAGTATTAAAACACTCCTGAGGCATCTCTGTAGATATCAGATGCTTCTTATGTTTTGGTAAAGGGGTGTAAAACATCCTTAAGTGATCTGTCACTAAATGTGGATTCTTTATTTGGTATTGTGTTCTCTTTTGTTTGATGCCACTCTCTTTGTTACAAAACAAAGACGGGAAGAGCAACTGTCAGGCAACATGTCAGCAGAAGCAGCTATCTAGCAGGCCCTGAAAGCATTCCCTCTTTTGTTTGTAGTTGCAGATAATGACCGGAGTACAGATAGTTGTGGTTGACTGCACTGAGTGTTATGGGAGAAAGATCCTGGAATGGCTATTGCACAGACAAAACATGCCGCAGTAAACCACAAAGGGGAAAGGAGATTATCTGCGCACCATCCAAACACACACATTATATACACATTATATATATAATTTTTCTTTTAATGTAACAGTACTAGAAATATACATAAACTGGCAAGCCTAATGTTTTGCCTTCAATTAATTCAATATTGCTTTTTGTTCTTCAAAATATCTAATATTAGTGTTAAAACTTAAATTGCTCTTTCAATAAGTAACCATGTTAGACCTGCTATTTTTATATTATCAAAAACAGCAAACCAAAACAAAGATATAACATTATTATTATTTTTTAACCTGATTCAAAATATATCATAAATGCAACCTTGCCAATTAGATTTAAAAAAAAAAAAAGTATTTTAAGTAAATGTAATACTTACTATTTTTTAAAAAAAAATGGTATTACATTAACAAGTGTGACATTCTTCCAATGTATATGGAGATGCCATTAAAATCAGTTACTCATGTATACACTTTTCAAACAGTGCAGAGAAGTTGATTTTAAATAAATACTTAACATTCCTTCTGAATAGCACTTATGCCACACAGTGTCTTTCTTGTGATTTAAATAAATTTACCTTAACAAAGCCAAAGCTCAAGAGAATGTGGTTAGACAATACAAAAAATTCCACAAGATCACTTTATAGAAAGCTTCAATGTCTGAACTGTAATTCAATGCCCTTTTTAGAGATAATACTGTCCACAGTGATCAGTGGCTGGTATATGAAACTTGTCTCAACACTGCAGAGTTCAAACAGCTTTGTACATTTTCAAAGATGAGCTTTGTTTAAAGATCACTCTAATACTTTTGTGTGGAGCTTCGAAACTTAACGCCAGGATTAAAAAGCTTCAGCCCAGCACAGCCCCTCAGTTTCAGTTCCAGTTCCAGAACAGGTATTAGATTCAAGTCAAATAAAAAAAGAGAATGAAAACATCTAAAACCTGACATACAGAATGCAGGACTTAACTCTTCAAAGATCCAATGACAACTTATCTTTTCAGAGAATTAGTTTAAAACGAGGACACCAAACTGCAAGGGATTCAAGCCATACCATATATACACATGTTGCTGTTTTTTTTTTTTGTTTTTTGTGAAAGATG
>NW_024475580.1:0-17498 GCF_017654505.1 Polyodon spathula | reverse complement strand
TCCTTCCTTCCTCCTGCGCTCTCCTCTTATTACCTCTCTCTCCTCTCTCCTCCTCCTCTGTCCTCGTCTTATCTCTATCGCTCTCTACTCTCCTGACTACTTCCTTTCTCCTATCTCCTTACTCTACTCTCTATTCTCTCTCTCCTCTCCTCCTCCTATTGGGACCTATTACATACTACTACTCCTCTCTCTTCTCTCTCTTCCCTTTCTCCTCTCTCCTCTCTCCTCTCCTCCCTCTCCTCTCTCTCGCTCTCTCTACTGGGAGAGGGAGCTAGTATGTTGTATCAGAAGGAGAGGACAGAGAGAGGGAGAGTAGTGTTCCCAGAGAGGAATCAGAGAGTTAGATCTCCGACGAGAAGATGAGTCACAGTTGAAGGGGCTGAGGTGGAGGTTAGTTAGAGAGAAGGAAGGGTAGAGAGAAGAGAATGAGAGAGTAGGGACGGTAGCCACTGCGTAAGAGACCAAGGAGCCTTTTGTGGTAGAGAAGATGTGAGGAGTGTGGAGAGTTGGAGGGGGGTGAGTTGAGAAGGGACAGTTAGAGTAAGAGTGGGTGGAAGAGCGAGACAAGACAAGAGAGAGCGAGTAGCGTAACCCGAAGAGGTACGATGATCCCTCCTCCCCTCTCCTCTCCTCTCTCTCTCTCTCTCTCCTCTCCTCTCTCTCCTCTCTCCTCTTTCTCTGTCTCTCTCTCTCTCTCTCCTCTCCCTCCCTCCCCTCTCTCTCTCTATCTCCTCTCTCCCTCTCCCTCTCTATCTCTCTCTCTCCCCCCTCTCTCTCTCTCCTCTCTCTCTCTCTCTCTCTTCTCTCTCTCCTTCTCTCTTCTCTTCTCTCTTCTCTCTCTCTCTCTTCTCTCCCTCTCTTTCTCTCTCTCCTCTCTCCTCAATCAGTGCAGGTCTCCTCGCCCTCTCGAGGCCTCTCTCCTCTCCTCTTCCTCTTTTTTCCTCTCTCCTCATGTTTATATAAATCAGCCTGGACTCTCTCACACTTTAACAGAGAGAGTTTATTGTCCCGGGAAACCACAGACTCACACAGAGCTCCTGATTCACAGCCTCACCGACCCCACAACAAGATCTGACAGGCCGGGGTTTCTGTCTCTGCCTGTCTGTCCGTGCACCCCTCCATCCCTTCACCCCTCCATCCCTTCATCCCTCCCTCCGTCCGCCTGTCACACTTATAGACCTTGAGAACACAAGAGGTTATTCCACACACTGTAAATCATTTCAATAAATTTTACCAGGACACCTCATTCGCTCACCTAATGAAGGTCTTCTATATTATTTATTGCCACACTATAAAACCCTGTACAGAACAACAGCAGCTACCAGCACACAAAACCTGTAACAGTAGTGCAAGCGTAGTGCGCTGGCATTGCCTCGCTGTCCTGTACTGTACACAGGGCAATGCTGGAGGGACCACGCAAGCCCTAGATATAAAGCCCGGAGAAAGAGGAGTGGGAGAGGAGAGCGGAGGAGGGAGGAGAGAGGAGAGGAGAGGAGCGAGAGAGAGAGAGGAGAGGAGAGAGGAGAGAGAGAGGGAGGAGAGAAGAGAGGAGAGAGAGAGGGGAGAGGAGAGAGGAGAGAGGAGAGGAGAGATAGGAGAGAGAGGAGAGAGAGAGGAGAGAGGAGAGAGGAGAGGAGAGAGAGAGAGGAGAGAAGAGGGGAGGAGAGGAGGAGGAGAGGAGAGAGGAGGAGGAGAGGAGAGAGGAGAGAGGAGAGGAGAGAGGAGAGAGGAGAGGAGAGAGAGAGAGAGGGGGGAGAGAGAGAGGAGAGGAGAGAGAGAGAGAGAGAGGGAGGAGAGAGAGAGGAGGGAGAGAGGAGGGGAGGAGAGATAGGAGAGAGAGAGGAGATCGAGGAGGAGAGGAGAGCTCTCTAATCGGAGGAGAGGGAGATAGTAGAGAGGGGGAGAGAGAGGGGAGAGAGAGGGGAGAGGAGAGAGAGAGAGGAGAGAGGAGAGGGGATGAGAGATGAGAGAGAGGAGAGGAGAGAGAAAGAGAGATAGGGGAGAGAGAGAGAGAGAGAGAGATAGGAGGAGGAGAGAGAGGGAGAGACGGACAGAGAGAGAGAGAAGGAGAGCGAGGGAGAGAGAGTAGGGGAGAGAGGATGAGAGAAGAGAGAGGGAGGAGAGGAGAGAGAGAGGAGAGAGGAGAGAGGAGAGAGAGAGAGAGAGAGAGGGGAGGGAGAGGAGAGAGGAGAGAGGAGAGAGGAGAATAGAGAGGAGAGGAGAGGGGAGAGGAGAGAGGAGAGAGAGAGAGAGAGAGGAGAGGGGAGAGAAGAGAGAGAGAGAGAAAGGAGAGAGAGGAGAGAGAGAGAGAGAGAGAAGAGGAGTAGAGGCGAGAGAGAGAGAGGAGAGATAGGAGAGAGGAGAGAGAGAGAGGAGAGGGGAGAGGGGAGAGAGGGAGAGGAGAGGAGAGAGGAGAGGGGAGAGAGGAAAAGAGGAGGAGAGGGGAGAGGGGAGAGGAGAGAGAGGAGAGAGGAGATAGGAGAGAGAGAGAGAGAGAGAGAGAGAGAGGAGAGAGAGAGGAGGGCTATGAGAGAGAGGAGAGTGAGAGGGGAGAGGAGAGAGAGAGGGGAGAGGAGGGAGAGGAGAGGAGAGAGAGGGGAGAGAGGAGGGGAGAGGGAGAGACAGGGAGAGAGGAGAGAGGAGAGAGAAAGGGGAGAGGAGAGAGTAGAGAGAGAAAGGGGAGAGAGGAGAGGGGAGAGGAGAGAGAAAAGGGAGAGAGGAGAGAGCAGGAAAGAGGAGATAGAGAGAGAGGAGAGGAGAGAGGACAGAGGAGAGACGAGAGGAGAGGGGAGAGGAAAGGTAAATGGAGACTAGGAAAGGGGGAGACAGGGAAGAGGAAAGAGAGGGAGAGAGGGAGAGAGAGGGAGAGGAGAGAGAGGAGAGAGAGAGGAGAGAGGAGGGAGAGGAGAGGGAGGGAGGGGAGGAGGGAGGAGGGGGGGGAGGAGGGAGAGAGGGAGGGAGTCTTTCTGATTTTGTGAATGGTTTAGTGAGTGACTCATTATTTGTCATGCTGCTCTGAGTATAAAGGAAGTTGTGAACATGCCTGTGCATCTCAGCAAAGCTGCAAAAACGTGTCTGTGTGTGTGAGAGAGGAGCCGCTTTGTATCTCCACATCTCTTTGTCTCTCTGTCTGTCTGTCCCACACTCTCTCCATCCCTCCATCTCCCTCTCTCCCTCTGTCCGTCTGTCTATCTCGCTGCAACCTGACTGGAAGAGCAAATCGCCTGGGAACAGAGAATCGACCCTCAACCATGAACAGTAAGTGACTTCACTGAGAGCAGAGTGTCAGTGTATTGATATGAAGGGGTTTCATTGAGAGCAGAGTGTCAGTGTATTGATATGAAGGGGTTTCACTGAGAGCAGAGTGTCAGTGTATTGATATGAAGGGGTTTCATTGAGAGCAGAGTGTCAGTGTATTGATATGAAGGGGTTTCATTGAGAGCAGAGTGTCAGTGTATTGATATGAAGGGGTTTCATTGAGAGCAGAGTGTCAGTGTATTGATATGAAGGGGTTTCATTGAGAGCAGAGTGTCAGTGTATTGATATGAAGGGGTTTCATTGAGAGCAGAGTGTCAGTGTATTGATATGAAGGGGTTTCATTGAGAGCAGAGTGTCAGTGTATTGATATGAAGGGGTTTCATTGAGAGCAGAGTGTCAGTGTATTGATATGAAAGGGTTTCACTGAGAGCAGAGTGTCAGTGTATTGATATGAAAGGGTTTCACTGAGAGCAGAGTGTCAGTGTATTGATATGAAAGGGTTTCACTGAGAGCAGAGTGTCAGTGTATTGATATGAAAGGGTTTCACTGAGAGCAGAGTGTCAGTGTATTGATATGAAAGGGTTTCACTGAGAGCAGAGTGTCAGTGTATTGATATGAAAGGGTTTCACTGAGAGCAGAGTGTCAGTGTATTGATATGAAGGGGTTTCATTGAGAGCAGAGTGTCAGTGTATTGATATGAAGGGGTTTCATTGAGAGCAGAGTGTCAGTGTATTGATATGAAGGGGTTTCATTGAGAGCAGAGTGTCAGTGTATTGATATGAAGGGGTTTCACTGAGAGCAGAGTGTCAGTGTATTGATATGAAGGGGTTTCACTGAGAGCAGAGTGTCAGTGTATTGATATGAAAGGGTTTCACTGAGAGCAGAGTGTCAGTGTATTGATATGAAAGGGTTTCACTGAGAGCAGAGTGTCAGTGTATTGATATGAAAGGGTTTCACTGAGAGCAGAGTGTCAGTGTATTGATATGAAGGGGTTTCATTGAGAGCAGAGTGTCAGTGTATTGATATGAAGGGGTTTCATTGAGAGCAGAGTGTCAGTGTATTGATATGAAGGGGTTTCATTGAGAGCAGAGTGTCAGTGTATTGATATGAAGGGGTTTCATTGAGAGCAGAGTGTCAGTGTATTGATATGAAGGGGTTTCATTGAGAGCTGTGGCATCTAGAAGTGTTAGTATTAGTGGTATTATAATCAGTATTGTTATGAGTATTATTAGTATTATTAGCAGTGTGGTACAATAATCAATTCGCGATGAGACAAAGCCTTGCATTAGATCAGTCTGTCAGAATCAGACACAGAATCAGCAGGGCTCAGCTCAGCCCTTTCCTAGATCAGTCTGTCAGAATCAGCAGGGCTCAGCTCAGCCCGTTCCTAGATCAGTCTGTCAGAATCAGCAGAGCTCAGCTCAGCCCGTTCCTAGATCAGCCTGTCAGAATCAGCAGAGCTCAGCTCAGCCCGTTCCTAGATCAGTCTGTCAGAATCAGCAGAGCTCAGCTCAGCCCGTTCCTAGATCAGTCTGTCAGAATCAGCAGGGCTCAGCTCAGCCCGTTCCTAGATCAGTCTGTCAGAATCAGCAGAGCTCAGCTCAGCCCGTTCCTAGATCAGTCTGTCAGAATCAGCAGAGCTCAGCTCAGCCCGTTCCTAGATCAGTCTGTCAGAATCAGCAGAGCTCAGCTCAGCCCATTCCTAGATCAGTCTGTCAGAATCAGCAGGGCTCAGCTCAGCCCGTTCCTAGATCAGTCTGTCAGAATCAGCAGGGCTCAGCTCAGCTCGTTCCTAGACCAGCCCATTCCTAGATCAGTCTGTCAGAATCAGCAGAGCTCAGCTCAGCCCGTTCCTAGATCAGCCTGTCAGAATCAGCAGAGCTCAGCTCAGCCCGTTCCTAGATCAGTCTGTCAGAATCAGCAGGGCTCAGCTCAGCCCGTTCCTAGATCAGTCTGTCAGAATCAGCAGAGCTCAGCTCAGCCCGTTCCTAGATCAGTCTGTCAGAATCAGCAGAGCTCAGCCCAGCCCGTTCCTAGATCAGCCTGTCAGAATCAGCAGAGCTCAGCTCAGCCCGTTCCTAGATCAGTCTGTCAGAATCAGCAGAGCTCAGCTCAGCCCGTTCCTAGATCAGTCTGTCAGAATCAGCAGGGCTCAGCTCAGCCCTTTCCTAGATCAGTCTGTCAGAATCAGCAGAGCTCAGCTCAGCCCGTTCCTAGATCAGTCTGTCAGAATCAGCAGAGCTCAGCTCAGCCCGTTCCTAGATCAGTCTGTCAGAATCAGCAGAGCTCAGCTCAGCCCGTTCCTAGATCAGCCTGTCAGAATCAGCAGAGCTCAGCTCAGCCCATTCCTAGATCAGTCTGTCAGAATCAGCAGAGCTCAGCTCAGCCCGTTCCTAGATCAGTCTGTCAGAATCAGCAGGGCTCAGCTCAGCCCATTCCTAGATCAGTCTGTCAGAATCAGCAGCCAGCTCAGCCCGTTCCTAGATCAGTCTGTCAGAATCAGCAGAGCTCAGCTCAGCCCGTTCCTAGATCAGTCTGTCAGAATCAGCAGAGCTCAGCTCAGCCCGTTCCTAGATCAGTCTGTCAGAATCAGCAGGGCTCAGCTCAGCCCGTTCCTAGATCAGTCTGTCAGAATCAGCAGAGCTCAGCTCAGCCCGTTCCTAGATCAGTCTGTCAGAATCAGCAGGGCTCAGCTCAGCCCGTTCCTAGATCAGTCTGTCAGAATCAGCAGGGCTCAGCTCAGCCCGTTCCTAGATCAGTCTGTCAGAATCAGCAGAGCTCAGCTCAGCCCGTTCCTAGATCAGTCTGTCAGAATCAGCAGAGCTCAGCTCAGCCCGTTCCTAGATCAGTCTGTCAGAATCAGCAGAGCTCAGCTCAGCCCGTTCCTAGATCAGTCTGTCAGAATCAGCAGAGCTCAGCTCAGCCCGTTCCTAGATCAGTCTGTCAGAATCAGCAGAGCTCAGCCCAGCCCGTTCCTAGATCAGTCTGTCAGAATCAGCAGAGCTCAGCTCAGCCCGTTCCTAGATCAGTCTGTCAGAATCAGCAGAGCTCAGCTCAGCCCGTTCCTAGATCAGCCTGTCAGAATCAGCAGAGCTCAGCTCAGCCCGTTCCTAGATCAGTCTGTCAGAATCAGCAGAGCTCAGCTCAGCCCGTTCCTAGATCAGTCTGTCAGAATCAGCAGGGCTCAGCTCAGCCCGTTCCTAGATCAGTCTGTCAGAATCAGCAGAGCTCAGCTCAGCCCGTTCCTAGATCAGTCTGTCAGAATCAGCAGGGCTCAGCTCAGCCCGCTCCTAGATCAGTCTGTCAGAATCAGCAGGGCTCAGCTCAGCCCGTTCCTAGATCAGTCTGTCAGAATCAGCAGAGCTCAGCTCAGCCCGTTCCTAGATCAGTCTGTCAGAATCAGCAGAGCTCAGCTCAGCCCGTTCCTAGATCAGTCTGTCAGAATCAGCAGAGCTCAGCTCAGCCCGTTCCTAGATCAGTCTGTCAGAATCAGCAGAGCTCAGCTCAGCCCGTTCCTAGATCAGTCTGTCAGAATCAGCAGAGCTCAGCTCAGCCCGTTCCTAGATCAGTCTGTCAGAATCAGCAGAGCTCAGCTCAGCCCGTTCCTAGATCAGTCTGTCAGAATCAGCAGAGCTCAGCTCAGCCCGTTCCTAGATCAGCCTGTCAGAATCAGCAGAGCTCAGCTCAGCCCGTTCCTAGATCAGTCTGTCAGAATCAGCAGAGCTCAGCTCAGCCCGTTCCTAGATCAGTCTGTCAGAATCAGCAGAGCTCAGCTCAGCCCGTTCCTAGATCAGTCTGTCAGAATCAGCAGGGCTCAGCTCAGCCCATTCCTAGATCAGTCTGTCAGAATCAGCAGAGCTCAGCTCAGCCCGTTCCTAGATCAGCCTGTCAGAATCAGCAGGGCTCAGCTCAGCCCGTTCCTAGATCAGTCTGTCAGAATCAGCAGAGCTCAGCTCAGCCCGTTCCTAGATCAGTCTGTCAGAATCAGCAGAGCTCAGCTCAGCCCGTTCCTAGATCAGTCTGTCAGAATCAGCAGAGCTCAGCTCAGCCCGTTCCTAGATCAGCCTGTCAGAATCAGCAGGGCTCAGCTCAGCCCGTTCCTAGATCAGTCTGTCAGAATCAGCAGGGCTCAGCTCAGCCCGTTCCTAGATCAGTCTGTCAGAATCAGCAGAGCTCAGCTCAGCCCATTCCTAGATCAGTCTGTCAGAATCAGCAGAGCTCAGCCCAGCCCGTTCCTAGATCAGCCTGTCAGAATCAGCAGAGCTCAGCTCAGCCCATTCCTAGATCAGTCTGTCAGAATCAGCAGAGCTCAGCCCAGCCCGTTCCTAGATCAGCCTGTCAGAATCAGCAGAGCTCAGCTCAGCCCATTCCTAGATCAGTCTGTCAGAATCAGCAGAGCTCAGCCCAGCCCGTTCCTAGATCAGCCTGTCAGAATCAGCAGAGCTCAGCTCAGCCCATTCCTAGATCAGTCTGTCAGAATCAGCAGAGCTCAGCCCAGCCCGTTCCTAGATCAGTCTGTCAGAATCAGCAGAGCTCAGCTCAGCCCATTCCTAGATCAGTCTGTCAGAATCAGCAGAGCTCAGCTCAGCCCGTTCCTAGATCAGTCTGTCAGAATCAGCAGAGCTCAGCTCAGCCCGTTCCTAGATCAGTCTGTCAGAATCAGCAGGGCTCAGCTCAGCCCGTTCCTAGATCAGTCTGTCAGAATCAGCAGGGCTCAGCTCAGCCCGTTCCTAGATCAGCCTGTCAGCAGCAGAGCTCAGCTCAGCCCATTCCTAGATCAGTCTGTCAGAATCAGCATCACCCCAGCTCTGCCTCACATGATAAATGTACTCTTGAGATAACCAGAGCTCAGCTCAGCCCGTTCCTAGACCAGCCCGTTCCCACAAATGTTCCTAGATCAGTCTGTCAGAATCAGCAGAGCTCAGCTCAGCCCGTTCCTAGATCAGCCCAGCCCGTTCCTAGATCAGTCTGTCAGAATCAGCAGGGCTCAGCTCAGCCCGTTCCTAGATCAGTCTTGTCAGAATCAGCAGGGCTCAGCTCAGCCCTTTCCTAGATCAGTCTGTCAGAATGTTCAGCCCTTTCCTAGATCAGTCTGTCAGAATCAGCAGGGCTCAGCTCAGCCCGTTGATCAGAAATCAGCAGTGCTCACAGCCCGTTCCTAGATCATTGTCACAAGAGATCAGGTCAGCCAGATCCTAGATATCAAGCTCATCCCTTTCTAGATCAGGAGGGAAACTCGCATTTGCAAAATATGAGGCCCGTTCCTAGATTCAAGCTGTGGAAAAGAAACGAGCAGGTTCAAGTCAAACTCACATCACGGTTTATACTAAGTCATACAAAAAATTATACAGCAAGTCGAGGCTTAGAAGGCAGTACGTTCTCGAGAGATCAGTCCCCCCTTCGCCTTGTTATCGATGTCAGAAGGCAGCAAGGGACTCAGCTCAGCCGTTCTAGAATCAGCCTGTTTCAAGTGGATATCGCTTTCAGGGGTCTGCCACACACACAGTGAGTCAGGGAGTCAGAGTCTCTTCAATAGCCAGGTTGTCTGGGTCCGTCAGGGCCCGACTCAGGGGACAAGGAGGTCAGTGATCGATCCAGGGACGGGGCTAGCACCACAAGCGAGGTTTCCAGTGGACGTCAGCCATGTCAGAAGCGCGAGCCCAAACAATACAGGCTCAGCTCAGACCTACGTTTTACCAATAGATCGATCCAATGTCGCAATCTCGATTGAAAGGTCAGGTATTCAGTCCATCTGATGGACGGTAGCACGAATCAGGGGGCTCAGCTACAAAACTTCCAGTGAGTCAGGGTGCTGCTCAGTCACATCAGCAGGTGAGGTGAGACCCTCATCCAGCCTGTTTGAACCTTCACGGGATAGAGGAAAAGTGACTCAGTTATTTCCTTGCTGGCGCAGCACCTGCTCCTGGGTGCTGAGATCAGGTACACTCTGAGCTGGGGCTGCTCTACAGGGTCTCGTTCAATACACTGTGACCACCCATTTGAGTTTTGGGTCCCGCTTAAGACAAGGCCAGTTGCTTATGCAATGTTATTAACCAGTGTCTCTTATGCCTCAAAAGTATCATGGTGTTTCCAAATGGTGTGAAGCCGACAAGAAACGGTGACAGTGACAGTCTTTTCGTTCAGAAAGTCAGAAAAAAACAACATACGAAACCAAATTAAATGTATTTATTTTAAAGTTGGACCGTTTGGTTGACTTGGGTGGTTTGAGTTGGTTGATGGACAAGTGAGTAGTTTTCTAGATTATACTGTATTTATACTACACACCCACAGTATAATCAAAAAATGACTACAAAAACTATCTAGAAGTGAGTATCTTTTTCGAGTTTCTACTGTATTTGACTTTAGTTATAAATATCTCACACACTTACCAGTGGTATAATCGTAATCTCGAAAAACTACTCACTTCTAAATCTTTTGTAGTGATTTTTGTATTACTTTAGTATAAATACTCTCACACACACAGTGAGTCAGGGGCTGCTGCAGAGTCTCTTCCAATAGGACCTCGTTTGTTTGGCGTCTCGTCCGAAGGACGCAGGACAAGGAGGTTCAGTGACTCGCTCAGGGTCTCTCACACACACACAGTGAGTCAGGGGCTGCTGCAGAGTCTCTTCCAATAGGACCTCGTTTGTTTGGCGTCTCGTCCGAAGGACAGAGCACAAGGAGGTTCAGTGACTCGCTCAGGGTCTCTCACACACACACAGTGAGTCAGGGGCTGGGATTTGAACCTCCCGGGATCAAGCATTTCTTTATCCTCTGGCGCAGCAAGCCTCCTGGTTCTGATGAACGACTGTGCTGGAGTGTAACTCAGGTAAACCTGCACAAGCAGAGCCTTGTGTATAATAAGAACCAAACATTAAACAGGCACAACAGGTTGAGGGAATTGGGCCTGTAGGGTTGAGCTACTGATTGGTTGATTAAGTTGTTGATTGGCTGGTTAATTTGTTGATTGGTTCAGCTATTGGTTGGTTAAGATATTGATTGGTTGGTTAAGATATTGATTGGTTGGTTGAGTTGTTGATTGGTTGGTTGAGTTGTTGATTGGTTGGTTAAGATATTGATTGGTTGGTTGATTGAGTTGTTGATTGGTTGGTTGAGTTGTTGATTGGTTGGTTGAGTTGTTGATTGGTTGGTTGAGTTGTTGATTGGTTGGTTGAGTTGTTGATTGGTTGGTTGAGTTGTTGATTGGTTGGTTAAGTTATTGATTGGTTGGTTAAGATATTGATTGGTTGGTTGAGTTGTTGATTGGTTGGTTGAGTTGTTGATTGGTTGGTTGAGTTGTTGATTGGTTGGTTAAGTTGTTGATTGGTTGGTTAAGTTGTTGATTGGTTGGTTGAGTTGTTGATTGGTTGGTTGAGTTGTTGATTGGTTGGTTGAGTTGTTGATTGGTTGGTTGAGTTGTTGATTGGTTGGTTGAGTTGTTGATTGGTTGGTTGAGTTGTTGATTGGTTGGTTAAGATATTGATTGGTTGGTTGAGTTGTTGATTGGTTGGTTGAGTTGTTGATTGGTTGGTTGAGTTGTTGATTGGTTGGTTAAGTTGTTGATTGGTTGGTTGAGTTGTTGATTGGTTGGTTAAGATATTGATTGGTTGGTTGAGTTGTTGATTGGTTGGTTGAGTTGTTGATTGGTTGGTTGAGTTGTTGATTGGTTGGTTGAGTTGTTGATTGGTTGGTTAAGATATTGATTGGTTGGTTGAGTTGTTGATTGGTTGGTTGAGTTGTTGATTGGTTGGTTGAGTTGTTGATTGGTTGGTTGAGTTGTTGATTGGTTGGTTAAGATATTGATTGGTTGGTTGAGTTGTTGATTGGTTGGTTGAGTTGTTGATTGGTTGGTTGAGTTGTTGATTGGTTGGTTAAGATATTGATTGGTTGGTTGAGTTGTTGATTGGTTGGTTGAGTTGTTGATTGGTTGGTTGAGTTGTTGATTGGTTGGTTGAGTTGTTGATTGGTTGGTTGAGTTGTTGATTGGTTGGTTGAGTTGTTGATTGGTTGGTTAAGATATTGATTGTTGTTGGTTGAGTTGTTGATTGGTTCAGCTATTGGCTGGTCCTGCAGTTATTTCACAGGTACAAACAGCAGAGAGGCTGTCTTGTGTTTAGAGATGAATCAGCTTCTCAATGGACTCCATCCTGGACACTCTATACAGCTCTGGAGTGCGACTTCAGCATCACCTAGAACTTTAGGATGGAGACACAATAACAAGAACATCATTTAGATATTTCAGGTCGGCCAGGTCGTCCTTGCCTAACTGCGTACCTGTCAGCTGCCCGGCGTTGTCCTCCGACGCTGTGGCTCTGAGGTCCGGGCTGTGTTCGTCTGACGGCAAGCGCATCTCGGATATGGATCAGAAACGTGGGTGTTCATCTTCAACCATCCCGAGTCAGCGCAAGGGTGGTAGCGGTGAGAGCTGAGCCCAAAAAAATAATAATTGACAGGGGGACAAAATTAGGAGACAATAATTGCTGACTAAATCATTTTTTTTTTTTTAAATGAGATCGGGACCAAACGTTCTACCCGGAACAGTTCATAATAGTAGGACAGTAGCATTTCAGGTGAGATTCCAAAATTTGATGTCAGTTTCCATTAAGTATTTAGAACATTACAAAGCACTGGTGTGCAATTCAATATGTTAACAAGGGAACATTATTCAGCAGCTTTCACTGGACTTTGTGAAGCTGAGGGAGTTCATTCTATAGAGGGGGGGTGCAATTCAATATGTTAACAAGGGAACATTATTCAGCAGCTTTCACTGGACTCTATGAAGCTGAGGGAGTTCATTCTATATAGAGGGGGTGCAATTCAATATGAGAACAAGGGAACATTATTCAGCAGCTTTCACTGGACTCTATGAAGCTGAAGGAGTTCATTCTATATAGAGGGGGTGCAATTCAATATGAGAACAAGGGAACATTATTCAGCAGCTTTCACTGGACTCTATGAAGCTGAGGGAGTTCATTCTATATAGAGGGGGTGCAATTCAATATGTTAACAAGGTAACATTATTCAGCAGCTTTCACTGGAAACTATGAAGCTGAGGGAGTTCATTCTATATAGAGGGGGTGCAATTCAATATGATAACAAGGGAACATTATTCAGCAGCTGTTCACTGGACTCTATGAAGCTGAG
Source organism: Polyodon spathula (assembly GCF_017654505.1). Lineage (NCBI taxonomy): Eukaryota > Metazoa > Chordata > Actinopteri > Acipenseriformes > Polyodontidae > Polyodon > Polyodon spathula. Next base: position 5,096 of record NW_024475580.1, on the reverse strand, counting down.
GGAGTTCATTCTATATAGAGGGGTTGCAATTCAATATGTTAACAAGGGAACATTATTCAGCAGCTTTCACTGGACTCTATGAAGCTGAGGGAGTTCATTCTATATAGAGGGGGTGCAATTCAATATTTTAACAAGGGAACATTATTCAGCAGCTTTCACTGGACTCTATGAAGCTGAGGGAGTTCATTCTATATAGAGGGGGTGCAATTCAATATGATAACAAGGGAACATTATTCAGCAGCCTTTCACTGGACGCTATGAAGCTGAGGGAGTTCATTCTATATAGAGGGGGGTGCAATTCAATATGTTAACAAGGGAACATTATTCAGCAGCTTTCACTGGACTCTATGAAGCTGAGGGAGTTCATTCTATATATAGGGGGTGCAATTCAATATGTTAACAGGGGAACATTATTCAGCAGCTTTCACTGGACTCTATGAAGCTGAGGGAGTTCATTCTATATAGAGGGGGTGCAATTCAATATGATAACAAGGGAACATTATTCAGCAGCTTTCACTGGACTCTATGAAGCTGAGGGAGTTCATTCTATATAGAGGGGGTGCAATTCAATATGATAACAAGGGAACATTATTCAGCAGCTTTCACTGGACTCTATGAAGCTGAATCAGTTCATTCTATATAGAGGGGGTGCAATTCAATATGATAACAAGGGAACATTATTCAGCAGCTTTCACTGGACTCTATGAAGCTGAATCAGTTCATTATATATAGAGGGGGTGCAATTCAATATGATAACAAGGGAACATTATTCAGCAGCTTTCACTGGACTCTATGAAGCTGAGGGAGTTCATTCTATATAGAGGGGGTGCAATTCAATATGTTAACAAGGGAACATTATTCAGCAGCTTTCACTGGACTCTATGAAGCTGAGGGAGTTCACTCTATATAGAGGGGGTGCAATTCAATATGAGAACAAGGGAACATTATTCAGCAGCTTTCACTGGACGCTATGAAGCTGAGGGAGTTCATTCTATATAGAGGGGGTGCAATTCAATATGTTAACAAGGGAACATTATTCAGCAGCTTTCACTGGACTCTATGAAGCTGAGGGAGTTCATTCTATATAGAGGGGGTGCAAATCAATATGTTAACAAGGGAACATTATTCAACAGCTTTCACTGGACTCTATGAAGCTGAGGGGATGTTAGGTCATTCTATATAGAGGGGGATGCAATTCAATATGTTAACAAGGGAACATTATTCAGCAGCTTTCACTGGACTCTATGAAGCTGAGGGAGTTCATTCTATATAGAGGGGGTGCAATTCAATATGTTAACAAGGGAACATTATTCAGCAGCTTTCACTGGACTCTATGAAGCTGAATCAGTTCATTCTATATAGAGGGGGTGCAATTCAATATGATAACAAGGGAACATTATTCAGCAGCTTTCACTGGACTCTATGAAGCTGAGGGAGTTCATTCTATATAGAGGGGGTGCAATTCAATATGATAACAAGGGAACATTATTCAGCAGCTTTCACTGAACTCTATGAAGCTGAGTGAGTTCATTCTATACAGAGGGGGTGCAACTCAATATGTTAACAAGGGAACATTATTCAGCAGCTTTCATTGGACTCTATGAAGCTGAGGGAGTTAATTTTATATAGAGGGGGTGCAATTCAATATTTTAACAAGGGAACATTATTCAGCAGCTATCACTGGACTCTATGAAGCTGAGGGAGTTCATTCTATATAGAGGGGGTGGAATTCATTATGTTAACAAGGGAACATTATTCAGAAGGTTTCACTGGACTCTATGAAGCTGAGTGAGTTCATTATGGGGGGGGGGGGGGTTAACGCTTTTGTCCAGAGCCGTACATGCGATTCTGTTCAATAAATACTGTGCACACATCACTGCTAACTTATGAGACATACTGTCTTACACTTGAACTCCTGTGTTAATTTGAACTGCTGACTTGCTTTGAAATATACAATCGGTGTATTGTGACTTGTTCTTTACTTCATGTTTGAAGCCCCGCCCCTCTTGTCAGTGTAAACAGTGACATCACAGCCCATGCCAGCATGCAAATTGTCAGGCTGTTATCTGTGTTTCTGAGACCTAATGCAATCAGGGATATGAATCACATCCTGAACAAACTACTGGCAGGGACACTAACGGTTATATAAGGTACATACAGCAAGACAGAGGAGAGAGAGAGAGAGAGACAGAGAGGAGAGGGAGAGAAGAGAGCACAAGACCAGTTACCTGGATTTCTGAAGCTGCAGACAGACAGGACCGCCACACAGACAGAGAGATACACAGACCGATAACTGTTACTGAAACTAGAAGAGACCTAGTCAAGCAGACCAGTGTTTGGGCTCCAGTGTGTCTCAACCCGCCTTCACCATCCAGAACTTCACTCAAAATCAGAAGAGACTAATAAAGATGTGAAGTTAGTAGGAGACACACAACCCGTCCTGCAGAGGTCCTATTGCAAGTGAGCCTGTAGCAGCAGTGGGATGTCTCTGCCAGTCGCTTTGGGTAAAAGTGACTGCTAAATGATATTCATAATTCATTTATTTGGCAAAATGTGTTGTATCCTGTTTGGTTTTGTTCAAATGTCATACCCGCCTCTTATCAGTGTAAACAGCTGTATAACACAGTCCCTGAGAATATGCAAATACTTTGACAAATTTCCTTATTGGCAGAATACAAGGCAAAATACATTCTCTGACGTCTCTCTCAGATTTCTCTGCTCAGATCCTGCTGGCTCTCTTCAGCTTGCTCTGTGACATCACCAAAGTGGTCTCCGCCCCCCAACGTTACCGCGGCGACTTCAAAAGTCTTGCCAATCAGGCACAAACTCTGCTGACAGAGAGCAAACGCCTGCTACATCACATGGTGAGGAAATGAACTAGATAGACACCCTAACCCTAACCCTACCCCCTCCCCTACAAATCCTAGCACCTCCCCTCCCACACCCCGTCCTATACCCCCTCCCCTACCCCCTTCCGTACACTCTCTCCTCCCCTCCTCTCTCTCTCTCTCAAGAGTAGACACTCTCACCTCCGAATACAGGAAGTGTCTCTCACAACACTGGCCTGTGAATTAGCATGAACTCAAACCTCTACTGGATGTTTGATATGAATTTTTAAAATAAAGTTTTAGTAAGAATACAATGATTTAAAAATCATCTATCTATCTATCTATCTATCTATCTAGTCATATCTTCTTATGTATTATCTATCTATCTATCTACTATCTATCTATCTATATATCTATATCTATCTCATCTATCTATCTCTCGATCTATCTATCTATCTATCTATCAATATATCTATCTATCTACTATCGCTATCTATAATCTATCTATCTCTCTCTCTCTATCTATCATATTATCTATCTCCTCTCTATCTATCTTATCTATCTCATTATCTATCTATCTATCTATCTATCTAAAGTCTCATATATGCAAAAAATCACATGACCCCCTGCTAAAGTCTCTAACGCCCTGTAAATGTAGTGTTGTTCTACTGAATAGGCTTTGACAGGGGAGGGGGCACTTAAAAACGAATGAACTGGAATGTCACAATTTGAATGACCACAGGACAGGCTATTCACTGAAGTGTGGCTAACCAACAGGAAACTGTGAACCACATGGGTGTCCCAAATACTTCAAGGTTTTAACTTGTTATAAACGTTGCAATAGATATTACTACTGTTGTGAAAAATATATATATAATATATAAACATTATATTGGAAACTCAAAACTTGCTAAACCTGGCCTGCCCGATTTGTTTTTATAGTCAAAGAGAATGATAGTTTAACAAGTAATACATTTACTTTGTTGATCGATTATTGAATTTCGTTTTGCAATGTGAAATCATAGAAACCAAATGCCCAGTAAACTTGGTTCAGGTTAATACTGTATGGATAACTGGCACATTTACATTTCTTTTTGTAACTATACTTCATTTGGTATTATATGTTATGAGCACTATGTGTTTACCAGCATGCTGAATCTCTGTGCATACAGCTCTAGCAATATTTGTCCCGTACAATTTCTACACATTTTCCTTCATGCGGTACAGCAGCTGGAGCAGGGATGCAGTCCTGCTGCAATGACAATCAGGCTTTTTGTCTTGGTTGTGGAATGTGTGTTTTAATCCTTTACTGGCCCACACCTCTGTTTGTTAACCTAGCTTGATAACAAACCAAACCGGTTCATTTTTTCTGCCAGCCTTTACCTGTCAGTTCTTTACATTTAGCTGTGATGAATGTTTTTAAATCAAAGAGACCAACAATGACCTCCTCTATTTTAGAATATGCATTGCTGAACTTCCCTCTACTCGCAGTTGATGGATATCGCTGTACTGAGAAATTCTTTCAAAACAGAGACGCAGTTTGGGCCACTGCAGATTTTTTTTTTTTTTTTTTTTCCCTCTAGCTAATTTTCATCTCTTGGCACCATTTTTTTTTTTTTTTTAAACCGCAGACTGCAATTTGGACAGTTTTCAGTAATGATACACTAGTAAACAAACTCAAATTTTATGATATTATGTTTACAAATATTGTGTCATTTTCAATCAAACACATTGATTGCACTCTGGTGTTTATTGTTTATACAAGTACAGAAACATTTACAAGTGTGTTGATCAGGGATTGATTGAGGAAATTAAACGTTTAGTTTTTCTGTTGTAAAAAAAAAAAAAAAAAAGAAGAGGTATTTCATATACCATACGATTGGGCGCTTGTGTCACCTTTTAATATGGTACTCCGCAAAGGAAGTGAAAACCACTATCCTGGCTGCTTTAGCAAAGCTAGATCTAGCTGTATCTGGACAGTGCCTGCCAATCGGAGCATAATGATTAGGTAAAATTTTTTGATGAAGTTGGCTTGAATCTATATGTTATTTAGTAATACGTCTGTTTGTGTTTGTTTTCTACATGTTTCTATAGTTTTAGCATAGTTTTGCTTTGCATGCTTTAGCATGCTTTGCAGTTTTCTTGTCAGAAAACATTGTCTCTTGGCAGTTCTTGTATATGGACACAACACTCCTCCTTCTTGAACCTTGCTTGCCACGATGAGTATTAGAAATAAAGCATTGATATTTCCAGCCTTATTAATATAGA